>NC_041391.1:554985541-555102140 GCF_002162155.2 Triticum dicoccoides | reverse complement strand
CGGCCGGAGACGGGCACAGGCGGCGGAGGATGCGCGGGCGGCACGGGAGCTCGGCCCGGGCGGCGGCGGAGACCGGGCTCGTGCGGGCCCCGGATGGGCTCCGCGGGCCAGCGCGATCACGGGACGGCGACGTGACAGGTGGCGCGATGACACTGGCCGGGAGCGGCGGCGGGGTGACATGGCGCCGTCTGAGTAGTCTGGGCACGTGGCGGCCGGCGGTGGACATGTCCGTCGGTGGTGGGGAAGTGTCCGGCGACGCGAGGGGAAGAAGACTAGGGTTTCATCTGCGCGAAAAATCGGGGAGGGACACATATTTATAGATTCTGGGAGCTAGGAGAGTCCAAATGGGGTGCGGTTTTCACCCACACGATCGTGATCGAACGGCCGAGAGGATGGAGGGGGTTTGGATGGGCTCATGGGCTGTGGTGAAGAGGGGCTGTGCTGCAAAGAGAGAGGGGTTTCGGGCTACACGGTTAACCGTTGGAGCATCAAACGACCTCCAAATGGAACGAAACTTGACAGGCGGTCTACCGGTGGTGTACCAAGACCGCTTGACAAACCTCGGTCCATTCTGAGAATGTTTAACACCCGCTCACAACAAGAGACAAAAGGGGGACGACGGAGGACATAGGAGTGCCGGATTGCAAAACGGACAACGGGAAAAATGCTCGGATGCAAGAAACGAACACATATGCAAAATGAAATGCACATGATGACATGGCAATATGAAACACGCAAGTAAATGACATGGCAATGAAGGCGAATAACTGGCAGACACCTGGCGCATCGGATCCGGGGCGTTACAATATGAAGCAAACAACTAAAAGATCAAAGTAGCAAGAGAAGCAAATGAAACCAACAAAAGAGCAAGACACTCTGTCTCTCTCTCAAAGCATATGATCTATACACTTTCTCCCTCTTTGGCAACAAGTTACCAAAAAGTTTGAAAATGTATAGTGTTATGCGACACTCTAGGCATGATCTCCGGGAGCTCCTGAAGGGGTCTTCTGGCTTGTTGCTTTGGTGTGCGTAGATGGCGTGGAGATGAGGGCATCTGCAAATGCTTCGGAAGATGTCAGTGGAGCTGGAGGGGTTGACACTGGAGGTGCAACCATGGCAGTTGCTGCAAGTGCTGAAGTAGTAGTCCTAGAGTCTCTCACAACTGGCAGTGCTGACGACCTTTGTGCCCTTGGCACTCTCTAGAAAGTATCAGTGGTTGTTCTGTCCTCCCTGTCCTCAGTTTATTCTTGGAGCTTCTCCACTGTGGTCTGTATCTCAGTGACCTTCACATCTAGGTCATGAAATTTTGTCTCTATGATCCTCTCAAGACTTTCTTGATTTTGAGTCAGGGTGGCCAATCCCTTCTCACTTCTCACTGTAGCTTCAAGCAGATAACTGAGTTGATTTTGCTTGGTCTTGAGCATCATTGTGGAGGCAACTGGTGCACTTGCTGCCTTTGCTGCTTTTGCAGACTTTGCTCTCTCTCTCTCTCTTCTCCTAGGCTTCTGCAAGTAGGATGGGATGCATCCATGAAAACCTCGTTGTCCTCAAAATCTGGTCTCAGGGGAAGATGCTCTTTATCAAGAAGATATGTCCTAGTTCCCATCTTGGAATTGATCAGCATTTGAATGTGAGGGGCATATCCAGATGATCTCTTCTGATCAAGAGCAGTTCTCGTCACAGTCTCAACAATCAAGCTCATCACCTTGAACTTCTGAGGTACATCAAACATGTGAAGCAAATTGATTGAGTGACCATGGATCATTCTACGATATCCCCCTGGCTTGGGCAAAAAAGTGTGCCTCAAGATAGTGTTGATAGTGGTTAGACCAGACAGCAGATAGTATATGGATCCAAGCTTGTGTGTCTCTAGGGCATCGTCAGGAATAGTCTTGTACATGTTGGCCACGGAGTTGTGATCCTTAATTACTAGGCTTGGCATATACATCAGTGTCATTCTCCTCTTCCTTTGGGACATTGATCAACTTGGCCCATTCTGAGATGGTTGATTGATACTTTGTTCCTTCAGTCATCTAGACAATCTTTCCATCGGGGTAGAAGTGAGCAGTGGAATAAAATTGCATGATCATCTCATCGTTCCACTTAGTCAACTTCTGACCAAGAAACTTGTCAACATCATTCATTTTGAAGCTCTCATGCACACCTGGGAAATAGTCCTCATTGTCATCAATTTATTTCCAGTCAACCCACTTCATATCATAGACAATGGGCTTCTTGTCCAACAAGACTGTCTCATAGAAATCCTGATGTTCCTTTGTGTGAAAGCGATAGTTTGCAGCAGTTCTTCTCCTGGTGGCATAAGGATAAGTCTTTCTCCAAAGTCTCAGACCTGCGTCCTTTATTAGCTTCATAATTTTTGCCACAGGATGATCATACTATGATCTGGAATCTTGGGCTTCAGTTTTCTGAGCACTAGTGGCTCTTCTTCTTCTTGAGCTTTAGGCATTAGGGCCTTATTCTTTTCAGCAGCAGGGATGTTCCTGGTAGATCTCATTGGTGCAGATGGTTTGGGGGCTTGAGCTTGGGCTGGAGGCTTGGGGGCAGTCTTGGGCTTAGATGGAGCAGCCCCAGTCCTTATGGCATCCCCCATAAGCTTCTGAGTCTTTGTAGGAGGTGCAACAGGCTCTTCCTCCTCCTCTTCTTCATCAGAATCTCTCATCATAGAAGGTTTGCCAATGACTTTGGCAATGGTCTTTTTGACTCTCTCCTTCCTCTTCTTTCCTCTAGCAGCCTCTTCCTCTCTTGGTTCAAGAGTAAACTCCATGGTTTCTTGAGTTGAGGCTCTGGCTTTTGACATTGGAGCTCTCCAAGGTGGAGCTTTCTTCTGCATTCCAGGCTTTGTGGCAGCAGTAGCAGCATACTCCTTCTTGAGTACTTTCTTCTTGGAGGTCACTTCCTCCTCAACAACATAATCTTCATCCTCAGATTCAGATGTTCTTTCCTTCCTTGTCCTGGTGGCTTCCATAGGCAAGTTGCTGGGAGTGCTTCTGCTCCCCTCATCATAACTTCTTGAGGGACTAGTGCCCTCACCGAGGTTAATTAACCTGCTTTTCAAACTTGTTCTAGCTATCACTACCCTCTGACATTGCTGAAACTGACCCTGTGAATAGTTGGGTATGTCGGGGAATGTTGCAGAAAATAAAAAAATTCTATGCTTTCTCCAAGATCAATCTATGAGTTCATCTAGCAACGAGAGAAAGGAGTGCATCTACATACCCTTGTAGATCGCTAGCGGAAGCGTTCAAGAGAACGGGGTTGAGGGAGTCCTACTCGTTGTGATCCAAATCACCGGGGATCCTAGCGCCGAACGGACGGCACCTCCGCGTTCAACACACGTACGGTCGGGAAGACGTCTCCTCCTTCTTGATCTAGCAAGGGGGAAGAAGAGGTTGACGGAGATCCAGCAGCACGACGGTGTCGCGGTGGATGCAGCAGCGATCTCGGCAGGGCTTCGCCGAGCTTCTACGAGGGAGAGATGTAGCAACGGGAAAGGGAGGCACCAAGAGCATGGGTGCGGCTGCCCTCCCTCCCCCCTCTTTATATAGGCCCCCTGGGGGGGCGCCAGCCCTAGGAGATGGGATCTCCAAGGGGGGGCGGACAAGGGGGTGGCTTGCCCCCCAAGGCAAGTGGAGGCGCCCCCCACCCCTAGGGTTTCCAACCCTAGGTGCAAGGGGGCCCAAAGGGGGGCACACCAGCCCACCAGAGGCTGGTTCCCCTCCCACTTCCGCCCATGGGGCCCTCCGAGATAGGTGGCCCCACCCGGTGGACCCCCTGGACCCTTCCGATGGTCCCGGTACAATACCGGTGAACCCTAAAACTTTCCCGATGGCCGAAACTACACTTCCTATATATAATTCTTCACCTCCGGACCATTCCAGAACTCCTCGTGACGTCTGGGATCTCATCCGGGACTCCAAACAACTTTCGGGTTACTGCATACTAATATCTCTACAACCCTGGCGTCACCGAACCTTAAGTGTGTAGACCCTACGGGTTCAGGAGACATGCAGACATGACCGAGACGCCTCTCCGGTCAATAACCAACAGTGGGATCTGGATACCATGTTCGCTCCCAAATGCTCCTCGATGATCTCATCGGATGAACCACGATGTCGAGGATTCAATCAATCCCATATACAATTCCCTTTGTCAATCGGTACGTTACTTGCCCGAGACTCGATCATCGGTATCCCAATACCTTGTTTAATCTCGTTACTGGCAAGTCACTTTACTCGTACCGTAATGCATGATCCCGTGACCAGACACTTGGTCACATTGAGCTCATTATGATGATGCATTACCGAGTGGGCCCAGAGATACCTCTCCGTCATACGGAGTGACAAATCCCAGTCTCGATTCGTGCCAACCCAACAGACACTTTCGGAGATACTCGTAGTGCACCTTTATAGTCACCCAGTTACGTTGTGACGTTTGGCACACCCAAAGCACTCCTACGGTATCCGGGAGTTGCACAATTTCATGGTCTAAGGAAATGATACTTGACATTTGGAAAAGCTCTAGCTAAACGAACTACACGATCTTTGAGCTATGCTTAGGATTGGGTCTTGTCCATCACATCATTCTCCTAATGATGTGATCCCGTTATCAATGACATCTAATGCCCATAGTCAGGAAACCATGACTATCTGTTGATCAACGAGCTAGTCAACTAGAGGCTTACTAGGGACATGTTGTGGTCTATGTATTCACACATGTATTACGATTTCTGGATAACACAGTTATAGCATGAATAACAGACAATTATCATGAACAAAGAAATATAATAATAACCATTTATTATTGCCTCTAGGGCATATTTCCAACAGTCTCCCACTTGCACTAGAGTCAATATTCTAGTTACATTGTGATGAATCGAACACCCATAGCGTTCTGGTGTTGATCATGTTTTGCCCTAGGGAGAGGTTTAGTCAACGGGTCTGCTACATTCAAGTCCGTATGTACTTTACAAATATCTATGTCTCCATCTTGAACATTTTCACGTATGGAGTTGAAGCGGCGCTTGATGTGCCTGGTCTTCTTGTGAAACCTGGTCTCCTTGGCAAGTGCAATAGCTCCAGTGTTGTCACAGAAGAGTGCGATCGGCCCCGACGCATTGGGTATGACTCCTAGGTCGGTGATGAACTCCTTCACCCAGATTGCTTCATGCGCTGCCTCCGAGGCTGCCATGTACTCCACTTCACATGTAGATCCCGCCACGACTCTTTGCTTGCAACTGCACCAGCTTACTGCCCCACCATTCAAAATATACACGTATCCGGTCTGTGACTTAGAGTCGTCCAGATCTGTGTCGAAGCTAGCATCGACGTAACCCTTTACGACAAGCTCTTCGTCACCTCCATAAACAAGAAACATATCCTTAGTCCTTTTCAGGTACTTTAGGATGTTCTTGACCGTTATCCAGTGTTCCATGCCGGGATTACTTTGGTACCTTCCTACCAAACTTACGGCAAGGTTTACATCAGGTCTGGTACACAGCATAGCATACATGATAGACCCTATGGCCGAGGCATAGGGGACGACACTCATCTTTTCTCTATCTTCTGCCGTGGTCGGACATTGAGCCGAGCTCAATTTCACACCTTGCAAAACAGGCAAGAACCCCTTCTTGGACTGATCCATATTGAACTTCTTCAATATCTTATCAAGGTATGTGCTTTGTGAAAGACCTATGAGGCGTCTCGATCTATCCCTATAGATCTTGATGCCTAGTATGTAAGCAGCTTCTCCAAGGTCCTTCATTGCAAAACACTTATTCAAGTAGGCCTTAATGTTGTCCAAAAGTTCTATATCATTTCCCATCAAAAGTATGTCATCTACATATAATATGAGAAATGCTACAGAGCTCCCACTCACTTTCTTGTAAACACAGGCTTCTCCATAAGTCTGCATAACCCAAACGCTTTGATCATCTCATCAAAGCGAATGTTCCAACTCTGAGATGCTTGCACCAGCCCATAAATGGATCGCTGGAGTTTGCATACCTTGTTAGCATTCTCAGGGTCGACAAAACCTTCCGGCTGCGTCATATACAGTTCTTCCTTAAGATGGCCGTTAAGGAATGCCGTTTTGACGTCCATTTTCCATATCTCATAATCATAGTATGCGGCAATTGCTAACATGATTCGGACGGACTTTAGCGTCGCTACGGGAGAGAATGTCTCACATAGTCAACCCCTTGAACTTGTCGATAACCCTTAGCGACAAGTCGAGCTTTATAGATGGTAACATTACCATCCGCGTCCGTCTTCTTCTTAAAGGTCCATTTGTTTTTTATCGCTCGCCGATCATTGGGCAAGTCTGTCAAAGTCCATACTTCGTATTCATACATGGATCCTATCTCGGATTGCATGGCTTCAAGCCATTTGTTGGAATCTGGGCCCGCCATCGCTTCTTCATAGTTCGAAGGTTCACCGTTGTCTAACAACATGATTTCCAGGACAGGGTTGCCATACCACTCTGGTGTGGAACGTGTCCTCGTGGACCTATGAAGTTTAGTAGTAACTTGATCTGAAGTACCTTGATCATCATCAATAACTTCCTCTTCAGTTGGTGCTGGCACCACAGGAACATCTTCCTGAGCTACGGTACTCACCGGTTCAAGAGGTAGTACTTCATCAAGTTCCACCTTCCTCCCACTTACTTCTCTCGAGAGAAACTCTTTCTCCGGAAAGGACCCGTTCTTGGCAACAAAGATCTTGCCTTCGGATCTTAGGTATAAGGTATATCCAATGGTTTCCTTAGGGTATCCTATGAAGACGCATTTTTCCGACTTGGGTTCGAGCTTTTCAGGTTGAAGTTTCTTGACATAAGCATCGCATCCCCAAACTTTTAGAAACGACAGCTTAGGTTTCTTCCCAAACCATAATTCATATGGTGTCGTCTCAATGGATTTAGACGGTGCCCTATTTAAAGTGAATGTAGTTGTCTCTAGAGCGTATCCCCAAAATGATAGCGGTAAATCGGTAAGAGACATCATAGATCGCACCATATCCAATAAAGTGCGATTACGATGTTCGGACACACCGTTACGCTGAGGTGTTCCAGGCGGCGTGAGTTGTGAAACGATTCCACATTTCCTTAAGTGTGTACCAAATTCGTGACTTAAATACTCTCCTCCACGATCTGATCGTAAGAACTTTATCTTTCGGTCACGTTGATTCTCTACCTCATTCTGAAATTCCTTGAACTTTTCAAAGGTCTCAGACTTGTGTTTCATCAAGTAGACATACCCATATCTACTCAAGTCGTCAGTGAGAGTGAGAACATAATGATATCCTCCGCGAGCCTCAACGCTCATTGGACCGCACACATCAGTATGTATGATTTCCAATAAGTTGGTTGCTCGCTCCATTGTTCCGGAGAACGGAGTCTTGGTCATTTTGCCATGAGGCATGGTTCGCATGTGTCAAATGATTCATAATCGAGAGGCTCTAAAAGTCCATCAGCATGGAGCTTCTTCATGCGCTTGACACCAATGTGACCAAGGCGGCAGTGCCACAAGTATGTGGGACTATCGTTATCAACTTTACATCTTTTGGTATTCACACTATGAATATGTGTAACATCACGTTCAAGATTCATGAAGAATAAACCATTGACCATCGGGGCATGAGCATAAAACATATCTCTCATATAAATAGAACAACCATTATTCTCGGATTTAAATGAGTAGCCATCTCGTATTAAACGAGATCCAGATACAATGTTCATGCTCAAAGCTGGCACTAAATAACAATTATTGAGGTTTAAAACTAATCCCGTAGGTAAATGTAGAGGTAGCGTGCCGACGGCAATCACATCGACCTTGGAACCATTCCCGACGCGCATCGTCACCTCGTCCTTCGCCAGTCTCCGCTTATTCCGCAGCTCCTGCTTTGAGTTACAAATATGAGCAACCGCACCGGTATCAATTACCCAAGAGCTACTACGAGTACCGGTAAGGTACACATCAATTACATGTATATCACATATACCTTTGGTGTTGCCGGCCTTCTTGTCCGCTAAGTACTTGGGGCAGTTCCGCTTCCAGTGACCACTTCCCTTGCAATAAAAGCACTCAGTCTCAGGCTTGGGTCCATTCCTTGGCTTCTTCCCGGCAACTGGCTTACCGGGCGCGGCAACTCCCTTGCCGTCCTTCTTGAAGTTCTTCTTACCCTTGCCTTTCTTGAACTTAGTGGTTTTATTCACCATCAACACTTGATGTTCCTTTTTTATCTCTACCTCCGCTGATTTCAGCATTGAATATACCTCAGGAATGGTCTTTTCCATCCCCTGCATATTGAAGTTCATCACAAAGCTCTTGTAGCTCGGTGGAAGCGACTGAAGGATTCTGTCAATGACCGCATCATCCGAGAGATTAACTCCCAGCTGAGTCAAGCGGTTGTGCAACCCAGACATCTTGAGTATGTGCTCACTGACAAAACTATTTTCCTCCATCTTACAACTGAAGAATTTGTCGGAGACTTCATATCTCTCAACCCGGGCATGAGCTTGGAAAACCATTTTCAGCTCTTCGAACATCTCATATGCTCCGTGTTGCTCAAAACGCTTTTGGAGCCCCGGTTCTAAGTTGTAAAGCATGCCACACTAAACGAGGGAGTAATCATCAGCACGAGACTGCCAAGCGTTCATAACGTCTTGGTTCTCTGGGATTGGTGCTTCACCTAGCGGTGCTTCTAGGACATAATCTTTCTTGGTAGCTATGAGGATGATCCTCAGGTTCCGGACCCAGTCCGTATAGTTGCTGCCATCATCTTTCAGCTTGGTTTTCTCTAGGAACGCGTTGAAGTTGAGGGTAACATGGGCCATTTGATCTACAAGACATATTGTAATTATTTTAGACTAAGTTCATGATGATTAAGTTCATCTAATCAAATTATTCAATGAACTACCACTCAGACAGACATCCCTCTAGTCATCTAAGTGAAAACATGATCCGAGTCAACTAGGTCGTGTCCGGTCATCACGTGAGACGGACTAGTCGACATCGATGAACATCTCCATGTTGATCGTATCTTCTATACGGCTCATGCTCGACCTTTCGGTCCTCCGTGTTCCGAGGCCATGTGTGTACATGCTAGGCTCGTCAAGTCAACCTAAGTGTATTGCGTGTGTAAATCTGGCTTACACCCGTTGTATTCGAACATTAGGATCTATCACACCCGATCATCACATGGTGCTTCGAAACAATGAACCTTCACAACGGTGCACAGTTAGGGGGAACACTTTCTTGAAATTATTGCGAGGGATCATCTTATTTAAGCTACCGTCGTTCTAAGCAAATAAGATGTAAAACATGATAAATATCACATGCAATCAAATAGTGACATGATATGGCCAATATCATATAGCTCCTTTGATCTCCATCTTCGGGGCTCCATGATCATCTTCGTCACCGGCATGACACCATGATCTCCATCATCATGATCTCCATCATCGTGTCTCCATGAAGTTGCTCGCCAACTATTACTTCCACTACTATGGCTAACATGTTTAGCAATAAAGTAAAGTAATTTACATGGCGTTATTCAATGACACACAGGTCATACAAAAAATAAAGACAACTCCATGGCTCCTACCGGTTGTCATACTCATCGACATGCAAGTCGTGATTCCTATTACAAGAACATGATCTCATACATCACATATATATCATTCATCACAACTTTTGGCCATATCACATCACAAAACACATGCTGCAAAAACAAGTTAGACGTCCTCTAATTGTTGTTGCATGTTTTTATGTGGCTGCAATAGGGTTCTAGCAAGAACGTTTTCTTACCTACGTGAAAGCCACAACGTGATGTGCCAACTTCTATTTACCCTTCATAAGGACCCTTTTCGTCGAATCCGCTCCAACTAAAGTGGGAGAGACAGACACCCGCTAGCCACCTTATGCAACTAGTGCATGTCAGTCGGTGGAACCTGTCTCACGTAAGCGTACGTGTAAGGTCGGTCCGGGCCGCTTCATCCCACGATGCCACCGAAGCAAAATAAGACTAGTAGTGCAAGAAAGTTGACAACATCTACGCCCACAACAAATTGTGTTCTACTCATGCAAAGAGAACTACGCATAGACCTAGCTCATGATGCCACTGTCGGGGAACGTTGCAGAAAATAAAAAAAATTCTATGCTTTCACCAAGATCAATCTATGAGTTCATCTAGCAACGAGAGAAAGGAGTGCATCTACATACCCTTGTATATCGCGAGCGGAAGCGTTCAAGAGAACGGGGTTGAGGGAGTCCTACTCATCGTGATCCAAATCACCGGAGATCCTAGCGTCGAACGGATGGCACCTCCGCATACAACACACGTACGGTCAGGAAGACGTCTCCTCCTTCTTGATCCAGCAAGGGGGAAGGAGAGGTTGACGGAGATCCAGTAGCACGATGGCGTGGCGGTGGATGCAGCAGCGATCTCGGTAGGGCTTCGCCGAGCTTCTACGAGAGGGAGAGGTGTAGCAAGGGGAAAGGGAGGCGCCAAGAGCATGGGTGCGGCTGCCCTCCCTCCCCCCTCTTTATATAGGCCCCCTGGGGGGCGCCGGCCCTAGGAGATGGGATCTCCAAGGGGGGCGGCGGCCAAGGGGGTGGCTTGCCCCCTAAGACAAGTGGAGGCGCCCCCACCCCTAGGGTTTCCAACCCTAGGCGCAGGGGGCCCAAAGGGGGGCGCACCAGCCCACCAGAGGCTGGTTCCCCTCCCACTTCAGCCCATGGGGCCCTCCGGGATAGGTGGCCCCACCCGGTGGACCCCCGGGACCCTTCCGGTGGTCCCGGTACAATACCGATGACCCCCGAAACTTTCCGGATGGCCGAAACTGCATTTCATATATATAATTCTTCACCTCCGGACCATTCCAGAACTCCTCGAGACGTCCGGGATCTCATCCGGGACTCCGAACAACTTTCAGGTTACTGCATACTAATATCTCTACAATCCTAGTGTCACCGAACCTTAAGTGTGTAGACCCTACGGGTTCGGGAGACATGCAGACATGACCGAGACGCCTCTCCGGTCAATAACCAACAGCGGGATCTGGATACCCATGTTGGCTCCCACATGCTCCTTGATGATCTCATCGGATGAACCACGATGTCGAGGATTCAATCAATCTCGTATACAATTCCCTTTGTCAATCGGTACGTTACTTGCCCGAGACTCGATCTTCGGTATCCCAATACCTCGTTTAATCTCGTTACCGGCAAGTCACTTTACTCGTACCGTAATGCATGATCCCGTGACCAGACACTTGGTCACATTGAGCTCATTATGATGATGCATTACCGAGTGGGCCCAGAGATACCTCTCCGTCATACGGAGTGACAAATCCCAGTCTCGATTCGTGCCAACCCAACAGACACTTCCGGAGATACCCGTAGTGCACCTTTATAATCACCCAGTTACATTGTGACGTTTGGCACACCCAAAGCACTCCTACGGTATCCGGGAGTTGCACAATCTCATGGTCTAAGGAAATGATACTTGACATTTGGAAAAGCTCTAGCTAAACGAACTACACGATCTTTGAGCTATGCTTAGGATTGGGTCTTGTCCATCACATCATTCTCCTAAGGATGTGATCCCGTTATCAATGACATCTAATGCCCATAGTCAGGAAACCATGACTATCTGTTGATCAACGAGCTAGTCAACTAGAGGCTTACTAGGGACATGTTGTGGTCTATGTATTCACACGTGTATTACGATTTCTGGATAACACAGTTATAGCATGAATAACAGACAATTATCATGAACAAAGAAATATAATAATAACCATTTATTATTGCCTCTAGGGCATATTTCCAACAGGGTATAGATAGAGTGGATGAGCATCACAAAGTGCAGCTTATTTTACAAAAATACTGAGACAAAAACTAAATATTAGTTTTCTATAGAAAGCATTTTGGAGCTACTGATTTGATAGACTCGGTGACACCGAAGCAGTAACAGAGTCTAAACACACAGTTCCAATCAGATAGAAATGTAGTTCGGTGACTCCGAGATGCTAGGGTTTCCTAGAGAAAGTGATTTCGGTCGCACTGATCAGTACACTTCGGTCAGACCGAGTTGTACTTGTGCAATGGCCAGGGCCAATCGGTGTGACCAAGATCCTCAGATCGGTCGGTTCGAGATGAGTTCGGCGGAAACCTAACCCTAAGTTTTTGCATCAAATCTATTCTAAGGAATTCTTTTGGTGGATAGATGATACGTCCATTTTGCATCATGCTTTTATATCAATATTTATTGCATTATGGGCTGTTATTACACGTTACATCTCAATACTTATGGCTATTCTCTCTTATTTTACAAGGTTTACCATGAAGAGGGGGGATGCCGGCAGCTAGAATTCTAGCTGGAAAAGGAGCAAACATTGGAAACCTATTCTGCACAACTCCAAAAGTCCTGAAACTCCACGAAACAACTTTTTGGAATTAATAAGAATTTCTGAGCGAAAGAAATAGGCCAGGGGGCCCAAACCCTGTCCAGGAGACAGGGGGCGCGCCGCCCCCCTGGTGGGCCTCCGGCGTCCATCTTCTGCTATATCATCACTTTTACCCTGGAAAAATCATGGGCAAGCTTAAGGGATGAAACTCCGCCGCCACGAGGCGGAACCTTAGTGGAATCAATCTAGGGCTCTGGCGGAGCTGTTCTGCCGGGGACACTTCCCTCCGGGAGGGGGAAATCATCACCAACGATCCTCTCATCGGGAGGGGGTCAATCTCCATCAACATCTTCACCAGCACCATCTCCTCTCAAACCCTAGTCCATCTCTTGTATCCAATCTTGTATCAAAACCACAAATTGGTACCTGTGGGTTGCTAGTAGTGTTGATTACTCCTTGTAGTTGATACTAATTGGTTTACTTGGTGGAAGATAATATGTTCAGATCCTTTATGCATATTATTACTCCTCTGATTATGAACATTAATATGCTTTGTGAGTAGTTACGTTTGTTCCTGAGGACATGGCAGAAGTCTTGCTATTAGTAGTCATGTGAATTTGGTATTCGTTCGATATTTTGATGAGATGTATGTTGTCTTTTCCTCTAGTGGTGTTATGTGAACATCGACTACATGACACTTCACCATTATTTGGGCCTAGAGGAAGGCATGCGGAAGTAATAAGTAGATGATGGGTTGCTAGAGTGACAGAAGCTTAAACCCTAGTTAATGCGTTGCTTCGTTAGGGGTTGATATGGATCCATATGTCTAATGATGTGGTTAGGTTTACCTTAATACTTCTTTTTGTAGTTGCGGATGCTTGCAATAGGGGCTAATCATAAGTGGGATGCTTGTCCAAGTTAGGGCAGTACCCAAGTACCTGTCCACCCACATATCAAATTATCAAAGTACCGAATGCGAATCATTTGAGCGTGATGAAAACTAGCTTGACGATAATTCCCAATGTGTCCTCGGGAGCTCCTTTCTCATTATTAGAAATTGTCCAGGCTTATCCTTTGCTACATAAAGGATTGAGCCACCTTGTTGCACTTTATTTACTTTATTTACTTGTTGCTTGTTACTATTTATCTTATCACAAAACTATCTATTACCTACAATTTCAGTGCTTGCAGACAAAACCTTACTGAAAACCGCTTATCATTTCCTTCTGCTCCTCGTTGGGTTCGACACTCTTACTTATCAAAAGGACTACGATAGATCCCCTACACTTGTGGGTCATCAAGACTCTTTTCTGGCGCCGTTGCCGGGGAGTGTAGTGCTTTTGGTAAGTGGAACTTGGTAAGGAAACATTTATATAGTGTGCTGAAAATTTCTGTTACTTGTTACTATGGAAACTAATCCTTTGAGGGGCTTGTTTGGGGTATCTTCACCCCAACCAGAAGAGCAAAGAGTTGCTCCTCAACCTACTGAACTTGATGAAAATATTTACTTTGAGATTCCTTTGGGTATGATAGAGAAACTGCTAGCTAATCCATTTGCAGGAGATGGAACATTGCATCCCCATTTACACCTTATCTTTGTGGATGAAGTTTGTGGATTATTTAAGCTTGCAGGTATTCCCGATGATGTTGTGAAAATGAAGGTCTTCCCTTTATCTTTGAAGGGAGATGCAATGACATGGTATAGGCTATGTGATGATACAAGATATTGGAATTATAAGCAATTGAAGTTGGAATTTCACCAGAAGTTCTATCCTATGCATCTTGTTCATAGTGATCGTAATTACATATATAATTTCTGGCCTCGTGAAGGAGAAAGCATAGCTCAAGCTTGGGGGAGGCTTAAGTCAATGTTATATTCATGCCCCAATCATGAGCTCTCTCGGGAAATGATTCTTCAGAATTTCTATGCTCGGCTTTCTCTTGATAATCGCAACCTGCTCGATACTTCCTGTGTTGGTTCTTATATGCTCAAGACTATTGATTTCAAATGGGACTTATTGGAAAGAATTAAACACAACTCTGAAGATTGGGGTTCTGGCGATGGTAAGGAGTCAGGTATGACACCTAAGTTCGATTCTGTTAAATCTTTTATGGATACCGATGTTTTTCATGGATTTAGCGACTTGACTCTGAGATAGTAGCTACTTTTTGTGAATCTTTTGCTACTCACGTTGATCTCCCTAAGGAGAAGTGGTTTAAATATAATCCTCCTGTTGAAGTGAAAGTAGTTGCAACTATTACAGTCGAAGAAAAGATTATTACCTATAGTGATCCTATTGTTCCTACTGCTTATGTTGAAAAACCTCTTTTTCCTATTAGGATAAGGGATCATGCTAAAGCTTTGACTGTTGTTCGTAAGAGTAATACTAGGACTTATACACCTCCTGAGCAAATTAATGTTGAACCTAGTATTGATATGGTTAAAGATCTCTTGGATGAGGACTTAGATGGGCGTGTTATTTCTTTCTTGGGTGAGACTGCTAATATTGCTAGACCGGATACTAAGACACGTAGACCTGTCGTAGGCACGCCTGTTATTTCTGTTAAAATAGGAGATCATTGTTATCATGGCTTATGTGATATGGGTGCCAGTGCTAGTGCGTTACCTTATGATCTTTATAAAGAAATTATGCACGACATTGCACCCGTTGAATTAGAAGACATTGATGTTACTATTAAGCTTGCTAATAGGGATACCATTAAACCTATTGGGATTGTTAGAGATGTTGAAGTTTTGTGTGGGAAGGTTAAATACCCTGCTAATTTTCTTGTTCTTGCTTCCCCACAAGATGCCTTTTGTCCCATTTTCTTTGGTAGGCCCTTCTTGAATACTGCTAGTGCTAAGATTAATTGTGAAAGGAATATTGTTACTGTTGGCATAGATGGTATGTCTCATGAGTTTAATTTTGCTAAGTTTAGTAGACAACCTCGAGAAAGGGAACCACCTAGTAAGGATGAGATTATTGGTCTTGCTTCCATTGCTGTTCCTCCAACTGATTCGTTAGAACAGTATTTGCTAGACCATGAAAACGATATGTTTATGAAGGAAAGGGAAGAAATAGATGAAGTGTTCCTTAAACAGGAGCCTATGCTGAAACATAACCTTCCCGTTGAAATTCTTGGGGATCCCCCTCCACCCAAGGGTGATCCCATGTTTGAACTTAAACCATTACCTGACAATCTTAAGTATGCTTATCTTGATGAAAAAGAAATATATCCTGTTATTATTAGTGCTAACCTTTCAGAGAAAGAAGAAGAAAGATTATTGAAAACTCTGAAGAAGCACCGTGGATCTATTGGATATACTCTGGATGATCTTAAGGGCATTAGTCCCACATTATGCCAACACAAGATTTCAGTGGAGAAAGATGCCAAACCAGTTAGAGATCCTCAAAGACGATTAAATCTTAAGATGAAGGAAGTGGTAAGAAAGGAGATATTAAAGCTCCTCGAGGCACGTATTATTTATCCCGTTGCTGATAGTGAATGGGTAAGCCATGTCCATTGTGTCCCTAAAAAGGGACGTATTACTGTCGTTCCTAATGATAAAGATGAATTGATCCCGCAAAGAATTACTACAGGTTATAGGATGGTAATTGATTTCCGTAAGTTAAATAAAGCTACTAAGAAAGATCATTACCCTTTACCTTTTATTGATCAAATGCTAGAAAGACTGTACAAACACACACATTTTTGCTTTCTAGATGGTTATTCTGGTTTCTCTCAGATACCTGTGTCAGCGAAGGATCAATCTAAAACTACTTTTACTTGCCCTTTTGGTACTTTTGCTTATAAATGTATGCCTTTTGGTTTATGTAATGCACCTGCTACCTTTTAAAGATGCATGGTGGCTATATTCTCTAATTTTTGTGAAAAGATTTGTGAGGTATTCATGGATGACTTCTCCGTCTATGGATCCTCTTTTGATGATTGTTTGAGCAACCTTGATCGAGTTTTGCAGAGATGCGAAGACACTAGTCTCATCCTGAATTGGGAAAAGTGTCACTTTATGGTTAATGAAGGCATTGTCTTGGGGCACAAGATCTTCGAGAGAGGTATTGAAGTTGATAAAGCCAAAGTTGATGCTATTGAAAAGATGCCATGTCCCAAGGACATAAAAGGTATAAGAAGTTTCCTTGGTCATGCCGGTTTTTATAGGAGGTTCATTAAGGACTTTTCTAAAATCTCTAGGCCTCTGACTAATTTATTGCAAAAAGATATTCCTTTTGTCTTTGATGATGATTGTGTAGAAGCTTTTGAAACACTTAAGAAAGCTTTGATCACTGCACCTATTGTTCAGCCACCTGATTGGAATTTACCTTTTGAAATTATGTGCGATGCTAGTGATTATGCTGTAGGTGTTGTTCTTGGGCAAAGAGTTGATACGAAATTAAATGTTATCCAGTATGCTAGTAAGACTCTTGATACTGCCCAGAGAAATTATGCTACTACTGAAAAAAAGTTCCTAGCAGTTGTGTTTGCATGTGATAAGTTTAGACCTTATATTGTTGATTCCAAAGTTACTATTCACACTGATCATGCTGCTATTAAATATCTTATGGAAAAGAAAGATGCTAAGCCTCGACTTATTAGATGGGTTCTCTTGCTCAAGAATTTGACTTGCATATTATTGATAGAAAGGGAGCTGAGAACCCCGTTGCAGATAACTTGTCTAGGTTAGAGAATGTTCTTGATGACCCACTGCCTATTACGATAGCTTCCCTGATGAACAATTAGCGGTCGTTAATGCTTCTCGTACTGCTCCTTGGTATGCTGATTATGCTAATTACATTGTTGCTAAATTTATACCGCCTAGTTTCACATACCAGCAAAAGAAAAAGTTCTTTTATGATTTAAGACATTACTTCTGGGATGATCCACACCTTTATAAAGAAGGAGTAGATGGTGTTATTAGACGTTGTGTGCCTGAGCATGAACAGGAACAGATTCTACGTAAGTGTCACTCTGAATCTGATGGAGGACACCACGCTGGAGATAGAACTGCACACAAGGTACTACAATCTGGTTTTTATTGGCCTACTCTTTTCAAAGATGCTCGTAAGTTTGTCTTATCTTGTGATGAATGCCAAAGAATAGGTAACATTAGTAGACGACAAGAAATGCCTATGAATTACTCTCTTGTTATTGAACCGTTTGATGTTTGGGGCTTTGATTATATGGGACCTTTTCCTGCCTCTAGTGGTTATACACATATTTTAGTTGTTGTTGATTATGTTACTAAGTGGGTAGAAGCTATTCCAACTAGTAGTGTTGATCATAACACTTCTATTAAAATGCTTAAAGAAGTTATTTTTCCAAGGTTTGGAGTCCCTATATATCTTATGACTGATGGCGGTTCACATTTTATTCATGGTGCTTTCTGTAAGATGCTTGCTAAGTATGATGTCAATCATAGAATCACCTCTCCTTATCATCCGCTATCTAGTGGTCAAGTAGAGTTGAGCAATAGAGACCTCAAATTAATTTTGCGAAAGACTGTGAATAGATCTAGAAAGAATTGGTCAAAAAAACTTGATGATGCATTATGGGCCTATAGAACCGCATACAAAAATCCTATGGGTATGTCTCCTTATAAGATGGTTTATGGAAAAGCGTGTCATTTACCTCTTGAACTTGAACATAAGGCATATTGGGCTATCAAAGAGCTCAATTACGACTTCAAACTTGTCGGCGAGAAGAGGTTATTTGATATTAGCTCACTTGATGAATGGAGAACCCAAGCATATGAGAATGCCAAGCTTTTCAAAGAAAAAGTCAAACGCCGGCATGATAAGAGGATACAAAAGCATGAGTTTAACATAGGAGATTATGTGTTATTATTCAACTCTCGTTTAAGATTTTTTGCAGGAAAACTTCTCTCAAAATGGGAAGGTCCCTACATTATCGAGGAGGTCTATCGTTCTGGTGCTATAAAAATCAACAACTTCGAAGGCACGAATCCGAGGGTGGTAAACGGTCAAAGAATTAAACACTATATTTCAGGTAATCCTATCAATGTTGAAACTAATATTATTGAAACCGTAACCCCTAAGGAATACATAAGGGACACTTTCCAGAATGTTCCAGACTCCGAAAAGGCATAGGTATGTGGTACTGTAAGTAAACCGACTCCAAAACAACTCTAATGGCAATTTTTATCAGTTTTGGATTGTTTAAGAAATTTAGGAAGAAAGAAGTAGTCTGAAAGGGACACAAGGCCCCCACGAGAGTGGAGGGCGCGCCCTACTCTGGTGGGCACCTCGTGTGCCCCTCGGACTCTGTTTTCTTGTATGTTACGTATTTTGGTCGGTAAAAATTCATTATATATACTCCCGAAGGTTTTGACCACCGTATCACGCAAATATCCTCTGTTTTCGTTTCGAGCTGTTTCTGTTTCAGATCTAGAGCATCATGGCGTCTCCAAGTGCTCCCAAGGACTTATCAACCCCTATCTCACGGAGGTGCTGCAACACCCTCAAACGATTGAGATGCGTGAGGGGGTGCTGCACATCCGCGATGTGGAGGGGCCAAGGCGTACCGGAAGCGTGGAGACAAAGCTCGAAGCCATGGAGCAGGAAGTTTTCAAGTGTCAAGGGATGGTGGAGTGTGGACTCAACGCCAACCAGATGATGATCACGGAGTTCACCAACAATCACAAGCTAGATGCTAAAGTCATTGGGGAGACCATCTTCAAGCTTCAAGAAAAAATCGAGCACCTCCAAGCCCAAATCTATGACCTGCAAAACCAGAACTGTGAGTATGAATGTAGATTCAAACGAATGAGTTTGGCTGCAGATTTAAGGATCCCGGAGACTCGATCATCCTTTTATGATGGAGAACCTATGCCTTGGAAGACGAACGACAAGCCTACATCATCAAAAACTCCTACTTCACCACCTCTGAGGAAATAATCACATGGGTATGGGCACTCCCCTTGGCAACTGCCAAGCTTGGGGGAGGTGCCCCGGTATCGTATCACCATCACACTCCTATCTTTACCGCTTTATTTAGTTCGATCCTTTTAGTAGTATCTTGATCTAGTAGTTTGAAATTTTGATATCAAGTAGTTTGAGTTCTGCATTGTGATCTCTTTATGTAATCAAGTCCGTGTGCTATCTATAATAAAGTTTAGTGTTGAGTCAAGGGCTTTGCTATGTGCTATGATCTTGAGAAAGTAGAAAGAATAAAAGAGTTCATATTGATCTTATGGGTAGTGATAACTTCACACATAGAAAGTATGAGGCATAAAATTTGTTGAGAGTTGATGAACGTAGCCTTGGTCATCGTTGCAATTAATAGGAAGTGATAAGGAAAGAGGGGTTCACATATAGATATATTACCTTGGACATCTTTTATGATTGTGAAGCACCCATTAAGTATGGCATGCTAAAAGAGTTGATGTTGGACAAGGAAGACAATGTAATGGTTTATGTTTTCCGACATCTCAGTTAAAGTATATTGTCATTGACCTTCCAAACATGTTGAGCTTGCCTTTCTCCCTCATGCTAGCCAAATTCCTAGCACCAAGTAGAAATACTACTTGTGCTTCCAAATATCCTTAAACCCAGTTTTGCCATGAGAGTCCACCATACCTACCTATGGATTGAGTAAGATCCTTCAAGTAAGTTGTCATCGGTGCAAGCAATAAAAATTGCTCTCTAAATATGTACGACTTATTAGTGCAGAGAAAATAAGCTTTGTACGAACTTGTTGTGGAAGTAATAAAAGCGACGGACTGCATAATAAAGGTCCACATACAAGGGGCAATATAAAGTGACGTTCTTTTGCATTAAGATTTTATGCATCAACCCTAAACGCGCATGACAACCTCTGCTTCCCTCTGTGAAGGGCCTATCTTTTACTTTATGTTTTTACTTTATGCTTGAGTCAAGGTGATCCTCACCTTTCCCTTTTTATTTTTATCCTTTGGCATGCTCCTCGTATTTGAAAGATCATGATATACATATCCAATTGGATGTAAGTTAGCATGGGCTATTATTGTTGACATCACCTAAAGGTGAATACGTGGGGAGGCGACACAATAAGCCCCTATCTTTCTCAGTGTCCGGCTGAAACTCTATAACCACAAGTACTGCGTGAGTGTTAGCAATTGTAGGAGACTACGAGATAGTTGAGTATGTGAGCTTGTTGAAAAGCTCTATTATTGACTCTTTCTGATATTACGATAAATTGCAATTGCTTCAATAACTGAGATTATAGTTTGTTAGTTCCCAATGAAGTTTTTGAACCATACTTGATATTGTGAATTGCTTGTTACTTGAGCATAGGAAATCATATGACAAAATCTATATATGTTGTTGTTATTAGAATGATCATGATGCCCTTGTGTCCGTATTTTATTTTTATCGACACCTCTATCTCTAAACATGCGGACATATTTTTTGATTTTGGCTTCCGCTTGAGGACAAGCGAGGTCTAAGCTTGGGGGAGTTGATACGTCCATTTTGCATCATGCTTTTATATCAATATTTATTGCATTATGGGCTGTTATTACACATTATATCTCAATACTTATGGCTATTCTCTCTTATTTTACAAGGTTTACCATGAAGAGGGGGGATGCCAGCAGTTGGAATTCTGGCTGGAAAAGGAGCAAACGTTGGAAACCTATTCTGCACAACTCCAAAAGTCCTGAAACTCTACGAAACAACTTTTTGGAATTAATAAGAATTTCTGAGCGAAAGAAACAGGCCAGGGGGGCCACACCCTGTCCAGGAGACAGGGGGCGCGCCCCTATCTCTTGGGCCCCCTGGTGGGCCTCCGGCGTCCATCTTCTGCTATGTCATCACTTTTACCTTGGAAAAAATCGTGGGCAAGCTTACGGGATGAAACTCCGCCGCCACGAGGCGGAACCTTGGCGGAATCAATCTAGGGCTCTGGCGGAGCTGTTCTGCCGGGGACACTTCCCTCCGGGAGGGGGAAATCATCACCAACGATCCTCTCATCGGGAGGGGGTCAATCTCCATCAATATCTTCACCAGCACCATCTCCTCTCAAACCCTAGTTCATCTCTTGTATCCAATCTTGTATCAAAACCACAAATTGGTACCTGTGGGTTGCTAGTAGTGTTGATTACTCCTTGTAGTTGATACTAATTGGTTTACTTGGTGGAAGATCATATGTTCAGATCCTTTATGCATATTATTACTCCTCTGATTATGAACATGAATATGCTTTGTGAGTAGTTATGTTTGTTCCTGAGGACATGGGAGAAGTCTTGCTATTAGTAGTCATGTGAATTTGGTATTCGCTCGATATTTTGATGAGATGTATGTTGTCTTTTCCTCTAGTGGTGTTATGTGAACGTCGACTACATGGCACTTCACCATTATTTGGGCCTAGAGGAAGGCATGGGGAAGTAATAAGTAGATGATGGGTTGCTAGCTAGAGTGACAGAAGCTTAAACCCTAGTTTATGCGTTGCTTCGTTAGGGGTCGATATGGATCCATATGTCTAATGTTGTGGTTAGGTTTACCTTAATACTTCTTTTTGTAGTTGCGGATGCTTGCAATAGGGGTTAATCATAAGTGGGATGCTTGTCCAAGTTAGGGCAGTACCCAAGTACCGGTCCACCCACATATCAAATTATCAAAGTACCGAACGCGAACCATTTGAGAGTGATGAAAACTAGCTTGACGATAATTCCCAATGTGTCCTCGGGAGCTCCTTTCTCATTATTAGAAAATGTCCAGGCTTATCCTTTGCTACATAAAGGATTGGGCCACCTTGCTGCACTTTATTTACTTTATTTACTTGTTGCTCGTTACTATTTATCTTATCACAAAACTATCTATTACCTACAATTACAGTGCTTGCAGAGAAAACCTTACTGAAAACCGCTTATCATTTCCTTCTGCTCCTCGTTGGGTTCGACACTCTTACTTATCGAAAGGACTACGATAGATCCCCTACACTTGTGGGTCATCAATAGATCAATGTCATACGTGGGAAGAACATAGGCATTATACTTTGTGCAAGAATCGGAGTTATGGAAAGCACAAAGGGTCAAATTCGTACCTTAACTTGGCGATGGACTTGCTACGGCTGCAATGGCGGTAAGGATTTCGTTGACGGCAGCGGAGACCAGCGGCAGGGGGTCACTAGCGACGACGGCGATGATCCGGAGACTGGGGGTGCAATGCTGGGGCGCGGGCTCGTGCGGTTGAAGTGACTTTCAACCGTACGGGTACACAAAGTATAAATACCCAGGTGCCGTCGGTGTGACTGAGTGGAACTACTCGGTGGCACCGAGATGCAAAACTGCTAGCAGTTGCTGCAACTCAGTGTGACCGAATGGTTCTAATCGGTTACACCGAGATAAAAACCTAGATCAACTTAATGATTTCGATGAGACCGAGTAGGAGTGAGTTGGTCTAACCGAAAAGAGGTTTTGGAAGTTAAGCCCTTGACGGATAGGTGTCTCCGAGTGCTCCTCACCCGGAGGGTCCGAATTCGACTTGTTCAAACTTTGTGATGTAGCATGAATAGAGTTTGAGACGAGAAAATAATAGATAGCTAGAGGGAGTACTTAGGCATTCTTGTCCATCCATTTGGCAAAAAGGAAAACCAAACAATCAAAGCAACAAATGGATGTCCTAGAATGGATAAAATTATGCAACCAACATGCTCATGTAATAAGATGGCAAAGCATGCACATACACTCTAGCATCTATCAAGCAATTGGCGATGACTAGGTCATCTACATATGAGTATATTGACTGAGGAGTCAAATGAGAACATTTGATTGTAGGTCATACTCATCGTTTAAGCACAAGTGGGGTTGCCACTTTTACATAAAGCATTATTGTGTTCACACCATTAGAGTTGCTTTAGCTCAATTCTTAGAGCAAAGCTCCCCCTAAATGTGATATCCCCCTTAGAGGGATGAACTAACCTTGGGTTTTGTCGATGATGACTTCATGTAGGTGTTGAAGATGTGGATGATTAATGTTGATGTAGATCATTTTGGGGCAATCCATTGGAGTGAGTTGCACTTTCAATACCTACACGGGTAGTCCCACAAGGAACACACAAGGATATCCATAGACATAGAGTGAAACAACATATGGTGATGTCCATGAAAGCATTAGGTTACCTTGTCCCTTGTCTTACCAACAAGAGGGTTTGTGACTCCATGAACTAGTGCAAGATATGGAAGTTGATTGCACTTGTCCTTGTCAAAATGAATACGAGTGAAGTATGTTGGCGGAGCCACCCTCAAGAACTCTCTAGTTCTTCGTCTTTGGGATCCACATCGACTTGATGGGAATCCTTGGAGTTTGTAGTCGTACTTGATGAAGTAGAACTTGATGTAGTCTTGGGAACCCACTTGGCCATGGCCTTAGGAGCTTCTTAAAATGAGTCAATCTCTTCTTGAAGCTTGTCCTTGCCTTTTAGCTTGTGGTCTTGTGATGGAAGATCATCTTGAGCTTGTGTTCCTTTGAAAGAAGTGAGGTCATACTTCTCTTGTTGAGGAACAAACTTTGTCTTGGGGTATTGATCTTCTTCCCACTCAACTCCATTGGCATTTAACTTTCATTCAAAACCAACACCTTGATTATTCCGGTGCCTTCCTTCCTTGAGTACAATTTCCTCAAATTGCTTACTTCCGGCAAGGCTCTTGTAAACACCTTTCTCTATAATTCTCTTCAATAAGCTATTTTCTTGCTCAAGTGTAACTTGGCTAAGAGAATCATTAGTGGAATCAAGAGAACTACTAGAAGCAACAATATTGGATTTAACATGATTATTGTTACTACTAGAAGAAGAATCTTTCTTGCTCTTGTTGGTAGATTTTACTTGTGGCACGTACATAGACAAAAGTAAATGCTTGGCAATGTAAAAAGAGCTTTTGTTTCAAAGATCATCTTGATTGCTTTTAAGAACCCATGCTCTTGCTCTAATTTTAGCTTCTCAAAGCGTAGCTTCTCATGAGTCCTTAGAAGCTCTCGATGATCCTCTAGAGTTGTTTCATGAGCTAACTTAAGAGTGCTTAGTTCTTTAGTTAGACGCTCAATCTTCTTCTTATCATTGTCATTCGTTTCATCTTGATTAGCATGATTAATAGCAAATTCATCATAGTTTTCATCACTAGTGTTGTCAACAAGTAAATCATCATCACCTAGCAAATCATCTTCATCATTATTGAAATCAACATACCCGGGGTGTGATACCTTAGGGCCTTTACCCATGAAGCATCTTCCAATTCCTTCATTTGGCGAGTCAAATATGTCGTAGGAGTTGGATGACACAAGTGCAAGACCGGCAACACCTTCATCTTGAGTATATTCGAAGTCGGGGTGATAACTTCTCAGTAGTTGTCAGAGTCAGAACCTGATACCCATTCACCAACGCGAGCTTGATGTCTTCGTCTTGTGTAGCTCTTTGATGACTTGTCCTTCCTTTCTGATTCCTTGCTTCTACGAGAGGGTCTTCGTTCATAACGATTATCTCTACTCCTTCTCTCTCTTGGTGGTGATTCATCTCTTTTACTTCTCCTCTTAGGTGAATCTTCTCTTCTCTTGTAGGGAGCCGTACACTCATTGGAGTAGTGTCCGAGTCTTCCATAGTTGTAGCAATTACGATCATGACTAGAAGATCTTTTGTCATTGTAGGATCTTGACTTGGAACTTCTCTCTTTGCTTCTATTCTTGTAGAATTTGTTGAAGTTCTTCACCATTAAGCTCAATTATTCATTGAAGACTTGTTTCTCACTTGATTTTGTAGGAATATCACATGAAGCTTTATAAGCACCACTTGACTTGTTGTGGAGCTCTTCCTTATCCTTGAGTGACATCTCATGAGCAACAATTCTACCAATGACTTCCGTTGGCCTGAGATCTTTGTAGTTGGGCATCATTTGGATCAAGGTGCACACAATATCATATTTTCCATCCAAGGCTCTTAGGATCTTCTTGATGATGAATTTGTCGGTCATCTCTTCGCTTCCTAAGCCGACAATCTCATTTGTGATGAGAGCAAGCCTAGAGTACATCTCAGCGACTCCTTCACCATCCTTCATCTTGAACTTGTCAAGTTGACTTTGAAGCACATCAAATTTGGATTCCTTGACGGACTCGGTACCTTCGTGCATATCAACCAAAGTATCCCAAATTTCCTTTGCATTCTCAAGGCGACTGATTTTGTTGAATTCTTCGGGGCACAATCCGTTGAAGAGAATATCGCAAGCTTGAGCATTGTATCGCAACATCTTCAATTCTTCCATGAATGTTTCATGATCCGGATCTCTTCCATCCTCGAAGTATTCACCTTGCAAACCAATATGCACAGTAGCCCAAATGGCGGGGTTAATTATGACCAAGGATATGCATTTTTATCTTATGCTTCCAACTAGCAAAATTAGTACCATCAAAGTAAGGAGCTCTACGATGGTAATTTCCCTCGCTAGACGCCATACTCTCCTAGGTTGTGAAACCAAGGCTACGATCACCAAAGCTATGGAAATCAAGGAAAATGAAGACCAAAGCTCTGATACCACTTGTAGGATCAAAAGTAGGTCTAGAGGGGGCGGGGTGATTAGACTACTTGACCAAATAAAAATCTAACCTTTTTTCCAATTTTAAGTGTTGGTAGATTTTAGCAACTAGTACAAGTCAAGCAATCAACCTACACATGCAATTCTAAGAGTGTAGCAGCGGAAATAATAACATTGCATATGAAGGTAAAGGGAAGGGTTTGGAGAAGGCAAACACAATGTAGACACGTAGATTTTTGGCATGGTTCTGATAGGTGATGCTATCGTACATCCATGTTGATGGAGACTTCAACCCACGAAGGGTGACGGTTGCGCGAGTCCACGGAGGGCTCCACCCACGAAGGATCCACGAAGAAGCAACCTTGTCTATCCCACCATGGCCATCGCCCACGAAGGACTTGCCTCACTCTGGTAGATCTTCACGAAGTAGGCGATCTCCTTGCTCTTACAAACTTCTTGGTTCAACCCTACAATCTTGTCGGAGGATCCCAAGTGACACCTAACCAATCTAGGAGACACCACTCTCCAAAATGTAATAGATGGTGTGTTGATGATGAACTCCTTGCTATTGTGCTTCAAATGATAATCCCCCCAACACTCAACTCTCTCTCACAGATTTGGCTATGGTGGAAAGATGATTTGAGTGGAAAGCAACTTGGGGAAGGCTAGAGATCAAGATTCTTGTGGCTGGATTGGAATGTCTTGGTATCAACACATGAACAAGTGGTTCTCTCTCAGAAAATGAGTAGTGGAAGTGTAGGCACGTTCTGATGGCTCTATCTCAAATGGAGAAGGCGGCGGAGGGGTATATATAGCCTCCACACAAAATCCAACCGTTACACACATTTGACCCAACTCGGTCAGACCGAATAGAAGAACTCGATGAGATAGATTCAGTTCAAATATGAATGTTAGGAATCTCGGTGGGACCGACTGGAAGAACTCGGTGGGAGCGATGTGCTAGGGCTATGGCAAAATCTCATCTCGATGAGACCGATTGCTTGAACTCGATGAGACCGATTTCAGCAAAGAGCAAACAGAGAGTTGGTCAAGCAAACTCGGTGGGACCGATTTGCACATTTCGGTGAGACCGAAATGATTACAACAGGCAACAGAGAGTTTGCAGGGCTATCTCGGTGAGACCGAGATCCGTATCGGTGCGATCGAATTGCCTAGGGTTTTTGGGAGTGGCTATGTCAAATGAACTCGGTGGCGCCGAATAGGTGAAATCAGTGGGGCCGAGTTTGACTTTTTGAGTTTTGGACATATGTGGAAAGGAGAAAGTGGCTGAGGGTTTTGGAGCAATACCACTAAGCACTTTTAGCAAGTAGACCATTAAGCAACACCTCGTCTCCTTTTAATAGTATTGGCTTTCCTATGAACTCAATGTGATCTTGGATCACTAAAATAGAAATGAAAAGTCTTGAGCTTTTGCCAATCTTTGTCCATAGCATTTTGAGGGGTCCACATCTCTAATCCATGCCATGCCAATCATTGAACTTTCTAAAATATTTAACTTGAATGGATATTAGTTCAATGAGCTATATGTTGTTATGAATTATCAAAACCACCCAGGGATTAGTTGCACTTTCAAAGGAGTTTATGTGTTGACGAAGGTGTTATTTAAGGAATTATCCAAAGATTGGTCATAGAGAAGACATAATACAAGGTTGTTCAAGACTAAGTCAAAGAGTGAATCAAGTTGATCAACACACAAAGCGTACAAGATGTACCGAAAGGAAGCAAGTGACCACATGGTATGGGAAACATTTTCGAGTACGGCGGCAGCTTGATCGGCTCGCGGACGGCGACCGAAAGTCCGTGGCGAGAGCTGAAAGTTCCCTCCCGCCAACCATTTTTTTGTTTTGCAGGACCCTGCAAAAAGAGGGAGGGATCCGATAGATATAGCGGATTCGTCCCGAACTATGCAGGATCCCCCAAAAAATAGCGGACGAGTGATTTTACAGGATCTGTTCGGGATGGAAAATCGGCACCCGTCCACAGTATCAACTATTATTATGAACCGGTTTGCGCGGTCGGCGAGAGATGCTCTTAGTCTGGTTGCTCCAAAAAATAAATAAATAAGAATAATAGCAAATTGGACGATTTGCTTCCTCTTGATTGCCAATGCTATCCTCCGAAATCTTGTTTATTAGGGAGAACAAAGTTTACCTAGTGTGTCGAAATAATTAACAATTCAGTCGTACCCATTTTTGGCCATGACCTAAATCTTTGCTTTTGCTTAGATTTTTTCCCCTGATGTGATTATGCTCCTTGGTCAACGTTACTCCATTTTTCCAGCCAGAATTCGCTAAATTATGTGGAGGCAAACATTAATCAAACTACTAGCAACAAAGTTTTTGGTGGAATTCGCTTGGGCCCAAAACCAAACACACTCCAATTTCATAACAGATTCACCTACAAAGAGAGAGAGAAAAACATAACAAATGGACGAAGGGCCTAGTTAAACGGGCCGTCACGAAACATCCCGGAGAGGCCCAGTCAGCCAGCAAGCCCTAATTTCCACCGCTATAAAGCCACGACCCCTTGCGACCTGCCCTTCCCACTAGGGTTTATCTCCTCTCGCCGCAGCCTCCATCGAAGCCAAGAGAGGAGCAGGGCAAAAGGAGGCCGTCGGCGATGTCGGAGAAGAAGCGCGCCCCCGGCCCGCGCAAGGACGAGGTGGTGACCCGCGAGTACACTGTCAACCTCCACAAGCGCCTCCATGGATGGTATAATCCTCCCTCCTCGCCCATCCCCTCAATTCCCGAGCTCCGCGCTCCCGGTAGATCCGCTAGTCAGATTCCACCTCCGCGCTTCACGGGGTGTCCCCATGGCGCTTACGGGCTCGCCTAGTGGATTTGCTGGTGCGAAAGGTTGCTGCCTGCGAGCACTATGTGGGCTCGTGAATGGCTGTTACACCTGTATGGATCGAAATCCTTCCAGCTAGATGATAGTGGGGATCGCATGACCGAGCGGTATCTCGATCTCTTGGATTCTGCTCTTGTATCTGATCCCACATTTTTTCATATGGATCTTCGATCTGTACCATTCGATTAGGTGTTAATCGGGTATAGTCAGGTGTCTGCCTTCTAAATCATGTGGCTGTGCACAGTTACATGCTCGAGAGATTTAAGTCTGCTCATCGTTACACGTATGGCTTCACTCAGTGCTACTATGTGTTCCATTTGGGCTGTATATTTCGGAATGATATTGTTTGTTGTTTCTGCTCTCTAACTGTTTGTTCATCTATTAAGTTTATTGATCAGTTGTACCCGGACATAGTCAGGTATCTGTCTTGAAATTGTGGCTGATACAGTTACTTGTCCGGGACATCGATGTTGCTCATCGTTACATGTGTTGCCTCCATATGCTTTCACGTGTTCCATTTGGGCGCTACATTAAAACTGCACATTATTATCTATTTGACTATATAATCTGCCTATTATGTCCGGTCATAGTCAGGTATCTGTCTTAAAATTGTGGTTGATACAGTTACATGCCCGGTAAATAGATGTTGCTCATCGTTACATGTGTTGCCATCAAATGCTACCACGTGTTCCATTTGGGCTCTACATTGAAACTAGATTTTGTCATTTGATCTTAGCTTGTCCATTATGCCTGGTCATAGTCAGGTATCTGTCTATAAATCTAGTGGTTGATACAGTTACATGCCCGGTACATAGATGTTGCTCATCGTTGCACTTGCTGCCTTCATATGCTGTCATGTGTTACATATGGGCTCTACATTGAAACTAGATTGTCATTTTATCTTATAGCTAGTCCATTATGCCCGGTCATAGTCAGGTATCTGTCTATAAATCTAGTGGTTGATACAGTTACATGCCCGGTACATAGATGTTGCTCATCGTTGCACTTGCTGCCTTCATATGCTGTCATGTGTTACATATGGGCTCTACATTGAAACTAGATTGTCATTTTATCTTATAGCTAGTCCATTATGCCCGGTCATAGTCAGGTATCTGTCTTTAAATCTTGTGGTTGATACAGTTACATGCCCGGTACATAGATGCTGCTCATCGTTACACTTGCTGCCTTCATATGCTGTCATGTGTTCCATTTGGGCACTACATTCAGATGAACTATATTTTCTCCACATTAGCTTTGTCTTGTTTGTGTTTTATATATTACATTTTTACATTGCTTGTGTTGTAATGTTCCATCTATCTTTCTCATGCTCTCTTTGTGGTTTACAAAATCCTCTATTTGTATCAGTCACTAATTGTAGCTTCATTCTATTGAACAGCACCTTCAAGAAGAAGGCACCAAATGCCATCAAGGAGATCAGGAAGTTTGCACAGAAGGCCATGGGAACCAACGATGTCCGCATTGACGTGAAGCTCAACAAGCACATCTGGAGCAGCGGCATCAGGAGTGTCCCGAGGAGAGTCCGTGTCAGGATTGCCCGCAAGAGGAACGACGAGGAGGACGCTAAGGAGGAGCTGTACTCTCTGGTCACAGTTGCTGAAGTCCCCCAGGAAGGTCTTAAAGGTTTGGGTACCAAGGTTGTGGAGGATGAGGACTAAACCCCCTGTCTGTTGTTTCAATCAGTTAGAATTTAATACATATCTGCTGAGAGCATATTGGGAAGTCTTGCTTTAGCTTATTGTTATCTACTGTTCATGATGTTCCATGACTTCTTGATAGAAGATTTGAGACGTTGGATATTTTGTTCAAGTGCTTGAAGTTTTGACTTGTTGTTTGACTCTGGGCGTCCGTCATTCCTTGTGATTGGCCTGTTTTGTAGTGATATTACCTTTGAGACGTGAATTCCTTGCTAGGAACTCCCTAGGCTTTGTTCATCGGAGGATTCTTGATCGTAGCTCTTAATGAGGAACTCAGTTGTGGCAATGAGTTGAGATATGCGCCTGGTAAACATCGTGTATTTCTGTAAATGGTCCTGCAAGCCCCATTTGGCCTAACGGAAGCGGACTCTGCTTGCAGTTCCTTTGGCAACTGTTGCTTCGGTTAACCGGACAGGCGTATGTAATCACATCATCAGTCATCAATAAAGATAACAAACTGCTCGCTTTCACACCATGTCCATTGTCTCGTTCACTTTGCTCTAAACAGTTTTTGAACAAATTCTGATGATCAAACCATTACGTCAGGAGCTTACATTCCCCTGGGGCGCAACAGTTGAAAGCAAAAGCTGAAGCCCCCAGCTTCCCATGTTAACACCTCTGAGGTTATGACTACAAACATCATGCAAAAATATGTAGAGAGCCATGGTACAATTGTGGTCATGCAGAGAGCGATCATCTTCCTGTCAATCCATTCATTCAGAAACCGTACTCATCTTCCCGTCAATTCATTCATTAAGAAACTGTAAACCCCCCTTGTTTCAATCATCGGATACGCCTCTGAGGTTATGACTACAAACATCATGCAAAAATAAACTAAAACAGCCACCCCATGTCTTCTTCGATAATCCAGGAACTGAAACAAACGGAATCGAACAGCCAGCAAACTACACTGTCTTTTTAACACCCCAACAGAAGACAGAAACACTCATGTTTGGATGAGCTTCTAGCTTCCTTTGGGAGGCTTCATGCTAGAACCATGGTCTGGCTAGAATCCTTCCTAGATGATCTTGAGAATTCCCGTGTGGCAGATTATAATATGCCTAATGATTAATAAAGTCCACAAAGAGAACCTTTGTGGCTTCACACTATCGTCGAGTTATACCGTCGTAAGCAAATGAGTCTACAAAGAGTGGTAATCATATCGAGCTCGGTAAACTAGCCGGCATGTTAATCTGGAGCCATTGTTTGGTATAGCATCTAACGTGCGTGGTATAACATCCAATTCGAATGGAGGGGAATGAGGAGAGCTCAGCAGTACCAGCCCGTGATAGAAGTATGTATTTTCTGGAAAAGAATTTAGCTCCAAGGAAGCTTCTCAATGGTCCATTGTGGTACTGGAAAATCAGCCAGGTTAAGAGCTGTACCCCATGACAGTACTAATTTCTTCAGAATGGACCCCAAGGACATATATCAACTTTGATGGATCGACTATTAGCTGAATTACCTGTGACAAGAAGATGAAGTTATGTATAAGATCTCGAAAGTATTTCAGCACATGTAATCAAACACCAAATGATCAAGTACAAACAAAACTAACATTATTTTTTATACACAGAGCAGGATTTTCAAAAATAGAGTACTGGATGCCAATATGGAAGCAAATGTTGCAGATTCTTATTCAACAAAACTAGAAGGTGGAACAATCGTATCTGATGTGACCGCTACATTGACCCTGTTAACTCCAAATTGAGTCGACTTGGAAACCAAATAACAATTGAAACAACATAATTATTTTTATCGGGACCAATAAAGTTGGGGTAAAGCAAACTAGAAGGTTATATTGCAAGATTTATATTTCCAAACAACCTATAGTGGGAAAAGTGATTAGAAAATACCCACAATAGAAATTAGTTTTCAATAACCTTGTGAAGATAATAACTCTTCATGTGATGATTAACAAATTGGTTTCCAGTAACCTTTTACAAGTGCCGAATGCTGAAGGTGTTGAACTGGCTTGTAAGTTGTAATGTGTTGGGTACCAATTTAGCAAAATCAAACTGTGGTTGGGTCCTGAGTGGAGGATAGTACTCGCTGAGTCACATATCACCAGCAGAAAATGGAAGTGAAAATTTAAGCCAATAAGCATTCCAGAAACCAAACCCATAAGTTTCTGACAAGTCATCATCAACCAGTAATTGCTACTTATCATGTTCCTGCAAATGCACAGGCAATCTTGATACCGTCTCCAGGTCCCTAGCAGTGTCACCCAGCTGCGTAGAACCATAATAGCATGCACTCCACAAAATGTCTCAAATCATAGGGTGATGCATGTTGAATATTTACACGGGGCATCAGTTGGCCAATCTCTAAAAGTGAAACCTGAAGAGCCTCGGTACCAAAAGTTCTTTCAGCAACAATCACTGTACACTTATAAAAGTGAACAGAGGGAGTAGTAACTTTCAAGATTTACACTAGTAGGCAATGTTCAGGATATCGGTAACTGGTACCATATCGTTCAGGTGCTGAGTAGGGATAAATAGGCGAATCAGCAGTTAATCGGCTGATAAATCAGTTACTATCGGCTATTCGGTGACCCACCTGAGTGGCAATTAACTGACCGAGATGCCGATTAACTGGCCGATATTTGGAACATTATAGTAGCGACAGAATTATCGCTGTTATTTAACCAAGACAATATAGCACGGTTTATGAACGCAGCAGAAACAGGCCAAAGCCATACAGCCACATCAGAAAGTTGGGATTCATAAATAGCATTCTCAGTCACTAACACAGACAAGTTCAGAATAATGATATGATAACAGATTGCCACAGACAAAGGGATACTGTAGATGCGACGGGACAAAGAAATGCAGTCTCTGTTGCGCATTACCCCATGGATGGATCAGAAGTACACGGCCATCTGAACCCCCTTCTCCACGAAGCCGCATTTGGCGTAGTAGGCGCGCAGCTCCGGGGTGCAGTCCAGGATGACCTTGTAGCAGCCGGCCTCCTTCGCGATCTCCACGAGGCGGCGCACGACGCGGAGCCCGAGCCCCCGGCCGCGCGCGGCGGCGTCGACCACAACGTCCTCCACGTGCCCCACCTTGCCGCCGCCGCGGAGGAACTTGCGCTCCACGAAGAGGCACCCCGTGGAGAGGATCCGCCGCTCCGGAGCCGCGGCGGGGTCCTCGGCCACGAGGATGACGTGGTCGTCGCCGAGGGCCGCGAGGTCGGCGAAGCACGCGGCGAACTCGGACTCGGTGAGGTCCGGGCAGGAGGAGAGCTGGGAGAGCAGGGATAGGAAGCCCCTCTCGCGGTCGGCGATCTCTAGGCGGCGGATTTTGACAGAGTCGCCGGTCTCGGTCGCTGCGGGTTCCGGCGAGGTGGATGCCATCTGGGTCCGAGAGCTCGGGACTGAAGCGGGTAGCTTCGGCAAGTGACGCCTCTTTTTTCTTGTGCTGCACGATGCGTGAGCCGTTGAATGGCGCATCAACGCCCTCGATTGACCATGCCGATTTGCTATCAGTGTTACAAGTGCAAACAAAGCCATGCCGATTTGCTATCAGTGCTACAAGTGCGATTAAAGCACGTGCAGGCTTAGAAGTCCCCCCGGTTCAAGCTTAGTTGGAATCATTCGCCTGACAATGACTTAGACACGACACGAACGAGAAAAAAGAGAAGGGCAATTGAGAAAGGCGAAGAGGGATAGAGGGGGAGGGGAAGCAAATGATGTGTGTAAGGGTTGAACATCGTGGCGACAACCACCACAAAAGGAAGAAGAAAAGGACCTGAAACAACAATGCATGGAGGGTTGAGGCTCCGGTGAAAGAGAGAGGCTGTCATGAAAACAAATGTAGGAGGAGAAGTTGTGTAGGGGGAAACAAATAATCATACCTTAGGGCGCATTTGGTTGCCCACGAAATCGCAACCAGCCCAAGTTGAGACATGAAATGTGCGTTTGGTTGCGCACATAGTGGGCTGGCTCGCATCCGCACGAAGTTTAAAGCAGCCCCCGGCCTGGCCCGCTAGAAGTTACCGAATCGGTAGTTTCTAGCGAGTCAGGCTGAGGGCGGCGCAAGCTCGCACGCGGGGGGAGGGGGGTGGCAGGCTAAAAGCAAGTGGGGATGGCGGAAGACGGAAATCGGGCGCGGCGTCACGATGCCAAATCTAGGCTCACCACCCCCACCCATTTACTCGGTCACCACTACCTCTAGGACAACCACTTCCTCTAGCCCCACCACCACCGGCGAGCGGTGACTCAGATCTGTGCAAGCGGTGCCGGCAGATCCAACAGTAGGAGCTGTTGCTGCTCTTCCATTTGGCCGTCGCCCGGTCGTCCTTCACTCTGCCATGCCCCCCTTCCCCGTCATCGTCTTCGATGCCGGTAAGCAACATCTCCTATCCCCTAAATTAGGTGTGTTGTTAGGCCGTTAGACAAGGTGTAGGATCGATTTCCCCATTGCTCAACGCACCCTCGATATGGACTAGGTTATGGACGCGCGGATGTGGCTGGTACTTCAGGCAGGAGCACTGGTAGCAGTGATTCAGGCATGGGTCATGTTCATGGACAAGAGAGATGTTCGTCGTGCTGAGAGACCTGTCATCAGATATGATCCAATGCTTATGCGGGAGTAGGAGAGGATCGCCAATCTGAACTACATATACAACTGCAATGACACAGAGGCTCTGTTGATGCATGCTTAGAATGAAAAAAGCACCACTTGCCAGACTTGTTCAGACCTTCAGGACCATGTGGCTTCTAGAAGATAGCATCCACTCCAGTGTGGAAGAGCAAGTCGCCATGTTCCTTCATATTGTTGGCCATAACCAGAGGTTCATGGTTATCCACAACACGTTCAGGAGGTCAATGGAGACCATCTCAAGGCACTTCAAGCAAGTGTTGTATGCTGTTGGGGAGCTCAGAGGAGAGATGATCAAGTCACCAACTGGCTGGACTCCTACCAAGATTCGCACAAGCCCAAGATGGTATCCATACTTCAAGATGAGCACTGCAATATGTAGTTCATTGCTTGACATGCTTGGGTAGTTCAAGGTGAGCGCTAACACAATCTTGTATTGCCATTTCAGGATTGCATTGGGGCAATAGATGGTACTCATGTTAGTGGCAGAGTGTCGAGGTCACAAGCTGCTGCATTCAGGGGGGAAGCATTACACAAGCCAGAATGTGCTTGCTACTGTTGACTTCGATCTGAAGTTCACCTATGTGCTGGCTGGCTAGGAAGGGTCAACACATGATGCTAACATACTGAGTGACAACATCAGTCGTCCTGATGGCATCAACATCCCCGATGGCAAGTTCTACCTCAGATATGCCAGCTTTGCATGTTGGCCAGGTGTTCTTCCATCCTTCAGGAAGACCAGGTACCATCTGAACAAGTTCTCTGGTAGGAACTACCCTAGGACTCCACGGGAGTTGTTCAATCTCAGACACTCCAGCCTTCAAGTAACGGTTGAGAGGGCATTTGGAGCTCTCAAGAACATATTCAAGATCTTGGATCAGAAGCCATTCCACCCTTATCCTACCTAGGTTAAGCTTGTTCTTGCATGTTGCATTCCACACAACTGGATCCTGCAATGGGGTGTTGAGGAACTGGTGCCTAAGGAGGAAGAGGTGACGCCTGACGATCTTGATCTTGGTGGCCATGGTGTTAAGGCATTTGACAACAAAGCCTGGAAGAACAAATGGCTGGAGTGGGCACATGCAATGTGGGATAACAGAGGTCAGACAAGGATCTGAAGAAGAAGAATTAGAAGAAGAGCAAGAGCAGCAGCATCAGAAGAGGAAGACGAAGAGGAACAACAGCAACAGAAGAGGTAAGATGACGAGGAAGACGAGGGATATGAACTTTCCGCATTAAGCCATTTGGCTCTTAATAATGTGTACTGCCATTTGATAGTAGCTAGGAGGAACCGTAATTTCTTTTGTAGTTAGGAGTGGAGTTGTTAATCGTGTGTGGTAAGGTCACCACTAGTGAGAAGTGGTGACAACACCAAATGCAAGTTGCAACCAAACAACGTGTCCTATGTGCGCTTAATGCTATGCGGCCAGCCAAATAGAGGGTCAAAATTAGTTCCCTCATGCAGCTAGCCTATATGTGAGCAACCAAACAATGTGCACTTGGTGGTTTATAGGCTGTTTTTCATCAGCCAGGCCCATCTAAGAAGTATATGCAAAGACTCCAAAATCGGTGCGGGCAACCAAACACATCCTTAGAGTTCCTTGTCCTCCGTGGACGCCTAATGAAACCCAAGATACTCAACAAGACCAAAAACAATCAACCAAAAGTCCAAACTAGTCAACAAGTCCAAATGTAATCAACCAGAAGTCCAAGCACAATGTCATGGCGAACATGTCAATGAGGTTAGGAAATGAAACGACAAAGTCAAAAAAGAAGACAAAGAGCAAAGGAACCCAACTCTAGAAAAGCAGGAGAAGAACATCCTCCTTTGCTCCATATGTAGTCACTTGTTAAAATATCTCAAAAGAAAAATATTTAGGAACGGAGGGAGTAGAAGATAGTACGACTCATTGTTGAGGTCAGAAAATGATGGTGTTCTGAAGGACATATGCCCTTGTACGACACAGACCACACGCAGCTTGGGCTCAGAAGCTGGCTCTAGAGGCATGCAGATGGCAGCCCAGAATAGTTCCTTTTGGTAGCATATGGTGGCGCATCGGGGTTAGACTGTCCCGTGATTTTGCAGTACTGATCGTTCCCTGTGTTGCATATTGGATTTCCTAAAAGCGCGCGACGTGGACATACATGAAAACTTTAATCCGTCAAGGAACCTCAAGTTGTGTAATGCAGAGTGTCTTTACATGAGTTTCTTGTTGTGTTGGGTTCCCCCAATAGTGATCTTTTCGATCTGATTATCCTGCAAATTGTTAACGTATAAATGTATTGCCTAGTCTCTTCCATTAGATCGGTCTTTTGGTTGCATTGGCTAGAGCATGCACTTTACATGGTATCAGAGCCAAGAGGTCTTGATTTTAAGACCCGACTAGCGCAATTAAATTGCAGCCCATTTTTGATCCACGTTTAGGCCTGAGGGAGCCACACGTGAGGTGGATTGTTGACGTATAAATGTATTGCCTAGTCTCTTCCATGAGATTGGTCTTTTGGTTGTATTAGCTAGAGCATGCACTTTACACAAATCAATTGTTTGGAGCTGAGTTCTGAAGTCCGACCAATATTTAGGGTGCCGTTGAAGCAGTTGCCCCGAAGCTTCCTGAAATTGCCAGCTAGTAACAGTTTAATTGAATATCGATAATTGTATGATAATCATATGTACTTGTACATTAAATCAACTAGCAAGTAGCAAGCCATCACAGTGTCTGAATTAAAGGAAGCCTGAAAATTTCTTGCGGGAGTTGTCCGCTGATGCGAAGATTTTCTAGGTATCTAGAGTCAATGTTAATTCACATAAATTTGCCTGATATTTTTTTTACAAAAGACCAGAAACTTACTGTTGGGGAACGTAGCAATAATTCAAAATTTTCTACACATCACCAAGATCAATCTATGGAGATTCTAGCAACAAGAGAGGGAGAAGATGAGCATCTTCATACCTTTGAAGATCGCTAAGCGGAAGCGTCACTAGAACACGGATGAGGGAGTCGTACTCGTGGCGATTCAAATCACGGAAGATCCGATCTAACGCCGAACGGACGGCGCCTCCGTGTTCAACACACGTACAACCCGGGGACGGCTCCTCCTTCTTGATCCAGCAAGGGGAGAGGAGAAGTTGAGGGAGAGCTCCGGCAGCACGACGACATGGTGGAGGAGTCTTGCAGTTCTCCGACAGGGATTCGCCAAGCACTACTATGGAGGAGGAGGTGTTGGGGAGGGAGAGGGCTGTGCCAGGGGAAGGGTATGGCAACCCTCCCACCCCCACTATTTATAGGGGTAAGGGGAGAGGGGGCCGGCCCCCTTAGATCTCATCTAGGGGGGGGGGCAAGGGGGGGGGAGCTTGCCCCCCAAGTTGGTGGGAGGCGCCCCCACCCCCTAGGATTTTCAACCATAGGCGCCTTGGGCCCTAGGGGGGCGCACCAGCCCCCTAGGGGGCTGGTTCCCACCCTTGTTCAGCCCACTAAGTCCCGCGTGGCAGGTGGACTGCTACGTCTTGAGCTTGCGTTGGTTTTCCTTGAAGAGGAAAGGATGATGCAACAATAGTAGCGTAAGTATTTCCCTCAGTTTTTGAGAACCAAGGTATCAATCCAGTAGGAGGCTCCTCAAAAGTCCCACGCACCTACACAAACAAACAAAAACTCGCAACCAACGCAATAAAGGGGTTGTCAATCCCTTCACGGCCACTTGCGAAAGTGAGATCTGATAGAGATAATATGATAAGATAAATATTTTTTTGGTATTTTATAATATAGATTGGAAAAGTAAAGATGCAAATAAAAGTAGATTGAAAGCTTATATGATAAAAGATAGACCCGGGGACCATAGGTTTCACTAGTGGCTTCTCTCAAGATAGCATAAGTATTACGGTGGGTGAACAAATTACTATCGAGCAATTGATAGAAAAGCGAATAATTATGAGATTATCTAGGCATGCTCATGTATATAGGCATCACGTCCGTGACAAGAAGACCGACTCCTGCCTGCGTCTACTACTATTACTCCACACCTCGACCGCTATCCAGCATGCATCTAGAGTATTAAGTTCATAAAGAACAGAGTAACACATTAAGAAAGATGACATGATGTAGAGGGATAAACTCATGCAATATGATATAAACCGCATCTTTTTATCCTCGATGGCAACAATACAATATGTGCCTTGCTGCCCCTGCTGTCACTGGGAAAGGACACCGCAAGATTGAACCCAAAGCTAAGCACTTCTCCTATTGCAAGAAAGATCAATCTAGTAGGCCAAACCAAATTGATAATTCGAAGAGACTTGCAAAGATAACTAATAAAAGAATTTAGAGGAGATTCAAATATTCCTCATAGATAAACTTGATCATAAACCCACAATTCATCGGATCTCGACAAACACACCACAAAAAGAGTTACATCGAATAGATCTCCAAGAAGATCAAGGAGAACATGGTATTGAGATTCAAAGAGAGAGAAGAAGCCATCTAGCTAATAACTATGGACCCGAATGTCCGTGGTAAACTACTCACAACTCATCGGAGAGGCTATGGAGATGATGTAGAAGCCCTCCATGTTTGATTCCCCCTCCGGCGGAGCGCCGGCGAAGGCTCCAATATGGGATCTCGCGGATACAAAAGGTTACGGTGGTGGAAATAGTTTTTCATGGTCGCTTCTGATGTTCTCGGGGTACATGGGTATATGTCGGTGGAAGACCCGAGGGGCCCATGAGATAGGGGGGCGTGCCCAGTAGGAGGGCGCACCCTCCACCCTCGTGGCTTCCTCGATTGTTTCTTGACTTCCACTCCAAGTCCTCTAGATCACGCTTGTTCCAAAAAGATCGCTCCCGAAGGTTTCATTCCGTTTGGACTCCTTTGATAATCCTTTTCTTCAAAACACTGAAATAGGCAAAAAAACAATATGGGCTGGGCCTCCGGTTAGTAGGTTTGTCCCAAAAATGATATAAAAGTGTAAAGTAAAGCCCATAAACATCCAAAACGGGTAATATAATAGCATGGAACAATCAAAAATTATAGATACGTTGGAGACGTATCATGGACCCACCCGGTGGACCCCCGGACTATTGGAAATATGCCCTAGAGGCAATAATAAAATCGTTATTATTATATTTCCTTGTTCATGATAATTGTCTATTGTTCATGCTATAATTGTGTTATCTGGAAATCGTAATACATGTGTGAATACCTAGACCACAACATGTCCCTAGTGAGCCTCTAGTTGACTAGCTCGTTTATCAATAGATGGTTACGGTTTCCTGAACATGGACATTGGATGTCATTGATAACGGGATCTCATCATTGGGGTAATGATGTGATGGACAAGACCCAATCCTAAGCATAGCACAAGATCGTGTAGTTCGTTTGCTAGAGCTTTTCTAATGTCAAGTATTATTTGCTTAGACCATAAGATCGTGTAACTCCCGAATACCGTAAGAGTGCTTTGGGTGTACCAAACGTCATAATGTAACTGGGTGGCTATAAAGGTATACTACAGGTATCTCTGAAAGTGTCTGTTGGGTTGACTCAAATCGAGACTGGGATTTGTCACTCCGTATGACGGAGAGGTATCTCTGGGCCCACTCGGTAATGCATCATCATAATGAGCTCAATGTGACCAAGTGGTTGGTCACGGGATCATGCATTACGGTACGAGTAAAGTGACTTGCCGGTAACGAGATTGAACGAGGTATTGGGATACCGACGATCGAATCTCGGGCAAGTAACGTGCCGATTGACAAAGGGAATTGTATACGGGATTACTTGAATCCTCGACATCGTGGCTCATTCGATGAGATCATCGTGGAACATGTGGGAGCCAACATGGGTATCCAGATTGTGTTGTTGGTTATTGGCCGGAGAGCTGTCTCGGTCATGTCTGCGTGATTCCCGAACCCGTAGGGTCTACACACTTAAGGTTTGGTGACGCTAGGGTTGTAGAGATATTAGTATGCGGTAACTCGAAAGTTGTTCGGAGTCCCAGATGAGATCTTGGACGTCACGAGGAGTTCCAGAATGGTCCGGAGGTGAAGATTTGTATATAGGAAGTCCAGTTTCGGCCACCGGGAAAGTTTCGGGGGTCACCGGTATTGTGTCGGGACCACCGGAAGGGTCCCGGGGGTCCATCGGGTGTGGCCACCTATCCCGGAGGGCCCCATGGGCTTAAGTGGGAAGGGAACCAGCCCCTTGTGGGCTGGTGCGCCCCCCTTGGGCCTCCCCCTGCGCCTAGGGTTGGAAACCCTAGGGGTGGGGGGCGCCCCACCTGACTTGGGGGGCAAGTCCCCCCCTTGCCCCCCCCTTGAGATTGAATCTCTAGGGTGCGGCCCCCCAGGGCCCCTATATAAAGAGGGGGGAGGGAGGGCTGCGCACCCTAGCCCCTGGCGCCTCCCTCTCCCCCCGTAACACCTCTCCCTCTCGCTGAGCTTGGCGAAGCCCTGCCGAGATCACCGCTGCTTCCACCACCACGCCGTCGTGCTGCTGGATCTCCATCAACCTCTCCTTCCCCCTTGCTGGATCAAGAAGGAGGAGACGTCTTCTCCAACCGTATGTATGTTGAACGTGGAGGTGCCGCCCGTTCGGTGCTAGGATCATCGGTGATTTGGATCACGACGAGTACGACTCCATCAACCCCGTTCTCTTGAACGCTTCTGCTCGCGATCTACAATGGTATGTAGATGCACCCCTCTCTCTCTCGTTGCTAGATGACTCCATAGACTGATCTTGGTGATGCGTAGATTTTTTTTATTTTCTGCTACGTTCCCCAACACGGACACCTTTCGGTGGTCCACGTACAATACCGGTAACCCCCAAAATTATTCCGGTGATTGAAACTTGACTTCCCATATATAAATCTTTACCTCTGGACCATTCCGGAACTCCTGGTGACGTCCGGGATCTCATCCCAGACTCCGAACAACATTTGGTAACTGCGTACTAATTCCCAGATCAACTCTAGCATCATCGAACCTTAAGTGTGTAGACCCTACGGGTTCGGGAATCATGCAGACATGACCGAGACAGCTCTCCGGCCAATAACCAACAGCGGGATCTGGATACCATGTTGGCTCCCACATGTTCCACGATGATCTCATTGGATGAACCACGATGTCGATGATTCAAGCAATCCCGTATACAATCCCCTTTGTTAATCGGTATGTTACTTGCCCGAGATTCGATCATCGGTATCCCAATACCTCATTCAATCTCGTTACCGGCAAGTCACTTTACTCGTTCCGTAATGCATGATCCCGTGACTAACTACTTAGTCACATTGAGCTCATTACGATGATGCATTACCGAGTGGTCCCAGAGATACCTCTCCGTCATACGGAGTGACAAATCCCAGTCTCGATTCGTGCCAACCCAACAGACACTTTTGGAGATGCCTGTAGTGTACCTTTATAGCCACCCAATTACGTTGTGACGTTTGGTACACCCAAAGCATTCCTACGGTATCTGGGAGTTACACAATCTCATGGTCTAAGGAAATGATACTTGACATTAGAAAAGCCTTTAGCAAACAAACTACACGATCTTGTGCTATGCTTAGGATTGGGTCTTGTCCATCACATCATTCTCCTAATGATGTGATCCCGTTATCAATGACATCTAATGTCCATGGTCAGGAAACCATGACCATCTATTGATCAACGAGCTAGTCAACTAGAGGCTCACTAGGGACATGTTGTGGTCTATGTATTCACACATGTATTATGGTTTCCGGTTAATACAATTATAGCATGAACAATAGACAATTATCATGAACAAGGAAATATAATAATAACCATTTTATTATTGCCTCTAGGGCATATTTCCAATAGTCTCCCACTTGCACTAGAGTCAATAATCTAGTTACATTGTGATGAATCGAACACCCATAGAGTTCTGGTGTTAATCATGTTTTGCCCGTGGAAGAGGTTTAGTCAACGGATCTGCGACATTCAGATCCGTATGCACTTTACAAATATCTATGTCTCCATCTTGAACATTTTCACGAATGGAGTTGAAGCGACGCTTGATATGCCTGGTCTTCTTGTGAAACCTGGGCTCCTTGGCAAGGACAATAGCTCCAGTGTTGTCACAGAAGAGAGTCATCGGGCCCGACGCATTGGGAATAACTCCTAGGTCGGTAATGAACTCCTTCATCGAGATTGCTTCATGTGCTACCTCCGAGGCTGCCATGTACTCCGCTTCACATGTAGATCCCGCCACGACGCTTTGCTTGCAACTGCACCAGCTGACCGCCCCACCATTCAAAATATACACGTATCCGGTTTGTGACCTGGAGTCATCCAGATCTGTGTTGAAGCTAGCATCGACGTAACCCTTTAAGACGAGCTCTTCGTCACCTCATAAACGAGAAACATATCCTTTGTCCTTTTCAGGTACTTCAGGATATTCTTGACCGCTGTCCAGTGTTCCATGCCGGGATTACATTGGTACCTCCCTGCCAAACTTACGGCAAGGTTTACATCAGGTCTGGTACACAACATGACATACATAATAGACCCTATGGCTGAGGCATAGGGGATGACACTCATATTTTCTCTATCTTCTGCCGTGGTCGGGCTTTGAGCCGTGCTCAATCTCACACCTTGCAAAACAGGCAAGAACCCCTTCTTGGACTGATCCATATTGAACTTCTTCAATATCTTATCAAGGTATGTGCTTTGTGAAAGACCTATGAGGCGTCTCGATCTATCTCTATAGATCTTGATGCCTAATATCTAAGCAGCTTCTCCAAGGTCCTTCATTGAAAAACACTTATTCAAGTAGGCCTTTATGCTTTCCAAAAGTTCTATATCATTTCCCATCAATAGTATGTCATCCACATTTAATATGAGAAATGCTACAGAGCTCCCACTCACTTTCTTGTAAACGCAGGCTTCTCCATAAGTCTGCATAAACCCAAACGCTTTGATCATTTCATCAAAGTGAATGTTCCAACTCCGAGATGCTTGCACCAGCCCATAGATGGAGCGCTGGAGCTTGCATACCTTGTTAGCATTCTTAGGATCGACAAAACCTTCCTTGAGGAAGCCGTCAAGGAATGCCGTTTGACGTCCACTTGCCATATTTCATAATCATAGAATGCGGCAATTGCTAACATGATTCGGACAGACTTCAGCTTCGCTACGGGTGAGAAGGTCTCATCGTAGTCAACTCCTTGAACTTGTCGATAACCCTTAGCGACAAGCCGAGCTTTATAGATGGTCATATTACCATCCGTGTCAGTCTTCTTCTTAAAGATCCATTTATTTTCTATGGCTCGCCGATCATCGGGCAAGTTTGTCAAAGTCCATACTTTGTTTTCATACATGGATCCTATCTCGGATTTCATGGCTTCAAGCCATTTGTTCGAATCTGGGCCCGCCATCGCTTCTTCATAGTTCGAAGGTCCACCGTTGTCTAACAACATGATTTCCAGGACAGGGTTGCTGTGCCACTCTGGTGCGGAACGTGCTCTTGTGGACCTATGAAGTTCAGTAGCAACTTGATCCGAAGTACCTTGATCATCATCATTAACTTCCTCTCTAGTCGGTGCAGGCACCACAGAAACATCTTCGTGAGCTGCGCTACTTTTCGGTTCAAGAGGCAGTACTTCATCAAGTTCTACTTTCCTCCCACTTCCTTCTTTCGAGAGAAACTCTTTCTATAGAAAGGACCCGTTCTTGGCAACAAAGATCTTGCCTTCGGATCTGAGGTAGAAGTTATACCCAATGGTTTCCTTAGGGTATCCTATGATGACGCATTTTTCTGACTTGGGTTCGAGCTTTTTAGGTTGAAGTTTCTTGACATAAGCATCGCATCCCCAAACTTTTAGAAATGACAACTTAGGTTTCTTCCCAAACCATAATTCATACGACATCGTCCCAACGGATTTAGACGGTGCCCTATCTAAAGTGAATGTGGTTGTCTCTAAAGCGTATCCCCAAAATGATAGCGGCAAATCGGTTAGAGACATCATAGATTGCACCATATCCAATAGAGTGCGATTATGATGTTTGGACACACCATTACGCTGAGGTGTTCCAGGTGGCATGAGTTGTGAAACAATTCCACATTTCCTTAAGTGCGTACCAAATTCATGACTCAAATATTCTCCCCCACGATCTGATCGTAAGAACTTTATTTTCCTGTCACGTTGATTCTCCACCTTACTCTGAAATTCCTTGAACTTTTCAAAGGTCTCAAACTTGTGTTTCATTAAGTAGACATACCCATATCTACTTAAGTCATCAGTGAGGGTGAGAACATAACGATAGCCACCGCGAGCCTCAACGCTCATTGGACCGCACACATCAGTATGTATGATTTCTAACAAGTTGGTTGCTCGCTCCATTGTTCCGGAGAACGGAGTCTTGGTCATCTTGCCCATGAGGCATGGTTCGCATGTGTCAAATAATTCATAATCAAGGGACTCCAAAAGTCCATCTACATGGAGCTTCTTCATGCGTTCGACACCAATGTGACCAAGGCGGCAGTGCCACAAGTATGTGGGACTATCATTATTAACCTTACAGCTTTTGGTACTCACACTTTGAATATGTGTAACATCTCCTTCTTGATCCAGCAAGGGGAGAGGAGAAGTTGAGGGAGAGCTTCGGCAGCACAACGACGTGGTGGAGGAGTCTTGCAGTTCTCCGGCAGGGCTTCGCCAAGCACTACTATGGAGGAGGAGATGTTGGGGAGGGAGAGGGCTGCGCCAGGGGAAGGGTATGGCAGCCCTCCCACCCCCACTACTTTAGGGGGAAGGGGAGAGGGGGCTGCCCCCCTTAGATCTCATCTAGGGGGGGCAAGGGGGGGGGGGGGAGCTTGCCCCCCAAGTTGGTGGGAGGCGCCCCCACCCCCTAGGGTTTTCAACCCTAGGCTCCTTGGGCCCTAGGGGGTGCACCAGCCCACTAAGGGGCTGGTTCCCACCCTTGTTCAGCCCACTAAGTCCCTCGTGGCAGGTGGACCCACCCGGTGGACCCCCGGACACCTTTCGGTGGTCCTGGTACAATACCGGTAACCCCCAAAATTATTCCGGTGACTGAAACTTGACTTCCCATATATAAATCTTTACCTCCGGACCATTCTGGAACTCCTCGTGACGTCCGTGATCTCATCCGGGACTCTGAACAACATTCAGTAACTGCATACTAATGCTCATATCAACTCTAGCGTCATCGAACCTTAAGTGCGTAGACCCTACGGATTCGGGAATCATGTAAACATGACCGAGACAGCTCTCCGGCCAATAACCGATAGCGGGATTTGGATACCCATGTTGGCTCCCACAAGTTCCATGATGATCTCATCGGATGAACCACGATGTCGAGGATTGATGACCCACAAGTGTAGGGGACCAATCATAGTCCTTTCGATAAGTAAGAGTGTTGAACCCAACGAGGAGCAGAAGGAAATGATAAGCGCTTTTCAGTAAGGTTTTCTCTGCAAGCACTGAAATTGTAGGTGATAGATAGTTTTGTGATAAGATAAATAGCAATGAGTAACAAGTAAATAAAGTAAATAAAGTGCAGCGAGGTGGCCCAATCCTTTATGTAGCAAAGGATAAGCCTAGACAATTTCTAATAATGAGAAAGGAGCTCTCGAGGACACATTGGGAATTATCGTCAAGCTAGTTTTCATCACGTTCATATGATTCGCGTTTGGTACTTTGATAATTTGATATGTGGGTGGACCGGTACTTGAGTATTGCCCTAACTTGGACAAGCATCCCACTTATGATTAACCCCTATTGCAAGCGTCCGCAACTACAAAAGAAGTATTAAGGTAAACCTAACCACAACATTAAACATATGGATCCATATCAGCCCCTAACGAAGCAACGCATAAACTAGGGTTTAAGCTTATGTCACTCTAGCAACCCATCATCTACTTATTACTTCCCCATGCCTTCCTCTAGGCCCAAATAATGGTGAAGTGTCATGTAGTCGACGTTCACATAACACCACTAGAGGAAAAGACAACATACATCTCATCAAAATATCGAACGAATACCAAATTCACATGACTACTAATAGCAAGACTTCACCCATGTCCTCAGGAACAAACGTAACTACTCACAAAGCATATTCATGTGCATAATCAGAGGAGTAATAATATGCATAAAGGATCTGAACATATGATCTTCCACCAAGTAAACCAATTAGCATCAACAACAAGGAGTAATCAACACTACTAGCAACCCACAGGTACTAATTTGTGGTTTTGATACAAGATTGGATACAAGAGATGAACTAGGGTTTTGAGAGGAGATGGTGTTGGTGAAGATGTTGATGGAGATTGACCCCCTCCCGATGAGAGGATCGTTGGTGATGATTTCCCCCTCCCGGAGGGAAGTGTCCCCGGCAGAACAGCTCCGCCAGAGCCCTAGATTGATTCCGCCAAGGTTCCGCCTCGTGGCGGCGGAGTTTCGTCACGTAAGCTTGCGCACGATTTTTTCCAGGGTAAAAGCGATGATATAGCAGAAGATGGACACCGGAGGCCAACCAGGGGGCCCAGGAGATAGGGGGCGCGCCCTATAGGGGGGCGCCCGTGTCTCCTGGACAGGGTGTGGGCCCCCTGGTGTATTTCTTTCGCTCAAAAATTCTTATTAATTCCAAAAAGTTGTTTCGTGGAGTTTCAGGACTTTTGGAGATGTGCAGAATAGGTTTCCAACGTTTGCTCCTTTTCCAGCCAGAATTCCAACTGCCGGCATTCCCCCTCTTCATGGTAAACCTTGTAAAATAAGAGAGAATAGCCTTAAGTATTGAGATATAATATGTAATAATAGCCCATAATGCAATAAATATTGATATAAAAGCATGATGCAAAATGGACGTATCAACTCCCCCAAGCTTAGACCTCGCTTGTCGTCAAGTGGAAGCCGAAATCAAAAAATATGTCCACATGTTTAGAGATAGAGGTGTCGATAAAAATAAAATACGGACATGAGGGCATCATGATCATTCTTATAACAGCAACATATATAAAATTTATCATATGATTTCTTATGCTTAAGTAACAATCAATTCACAATGTCAAGTATGGGTCAAAAACTTCATTGGGAACTAACAAACTATAATCTCAATCATTGAAGCAATTGCAATTTATCATAACATCAGAAAGAGTCAACAATTGAGCTTTTCAGCAAGTTCACATACTCAACTATCATGTAGTCTTCTATAATTGCTAACACTCACGCAATACTTGTGGTTATGGAGTTTCAGCCGGACACTGAGAAAGATAGGGGCTTATTGTGTTGCCTCCCAACATATTCACCTTTAGGTGATGTCAACAATAATAGCCCATGCTAACTTACATTCAATTGGATATATATATATATATATATATATATATATATATATATATATATATATATATATATATATATATCATGATCTTTCAAACACGAGGAGCTTGCCAAAGGATAAAATGAAAAAGGGAAAGGTGGGGATCACCTTGACTCAAGCATAAAGTAAAAACATAAAGTAAAAGATAGGCCATTCGTAGAGGGAAGCAGAGGTTGTCATGTGCGTTTAGGGTTGATGCACAAAATCTTAATGCAAAAAGAACGTCACTTTATATTGCCCCTTGTATGTCGACCTTTATTATGCAGTTTGTCGCTTTTATTAATTCCACAACAAGTTCGTACAAAGCTTATTTTCTCTACACTAATAAGTCATACATATTTAGATAGCAATTTTTATTGCTTGCAACATGACAACTTACTTGAAGGATCTTACTCAATCCATAGGTAGGTATGGTGGACTCTCATGGCAAAACTAGGTTTAAGGGTATTTGGAAGCACAAGTAGTATCTCTACTTGGTGCAAGGAATTTGGCTAGCATTAGGGGGAAAGGCAAGCTCAACATGTTTGGAAGGTCAATGACAATATACTTTAACTGAGATGTCGGAAAACATAAACAACAACGTTGTCTTCCTTGTCCAACGTCAACTCTTTTAGCATGTCATACTTAATGAGTGCTCCCAATTATAAAAGGTGTCCAAGATAATATATTTATATGTGAACCCCTCTTTCCTTATCACTTCCTATTAATTGCAACGATGACCTAGGCTAAGTTTATCAACTCTCAACAATTTTTATGCCTCATACTTTCTATGTGTGAAGTCATCACTATCCATAAGATCAATATGAACTCTTTTGTTCTTTCTACTTTCTCAAGATCATAGCAACATAGCAAAGCCCTTGACTCAACACTAATCTTTATTATAGTAGCTCATGGACTCGATTACAAAAAGAGATCACAATGCAAAACTCAAAACTACTTGATATCAAAACTTTGAACTACTAGATCAAGATACTACTAAAAGGATCGAACTAAATAAAGCGGAAAAGATAGGAGTGTGATGGTGATACGATACCGGGGCACCTCCCCCAAGCTTGGCAGTTGCCAAGGGGAGTGCCCATACCCATGTGATTATTTATCCTTCTTCACGGTTGGTGTTATGATCTTCTTGGCGATGATGCCCTTCAGGATACGGTTCTCCTCCTCGAGCTTATTGACTTGTTGTTTGAGATCCATAATTTCTTTACGGAGCTTGCCTGTAACGGCCAAAGCTCCTTTTACCCAAGGATGCTGCATAGCTTCTGCAGAACAAGTGAAACTCTTTTTCATATTTTCATAAGAAAGAAATCTAGAGTTGGAAGGAGTGACCGAGTAGGGACAGCCAGGCTAGGTAGTTCCCCCATAGTGAATTCTGCTCGGAGACGAGAGGTAACTTCTTGATCCTCCTCCATGGCATCTTTTCTTTTCAAATCAGCCTCCATCTAATCCTCCGTTGATGGTCCAAAGTGATAGGCATCGCTATTTGCTCCGGGACCCGGCGTTGGGTGAGACACCCGATTCTCCCCAACTGACTCCTGAGAAGACATCTTGCTTTATTCTACAACAGGAACAACTCGAAACGAAAACAGAGGATATTTGCGGGATACGGTGGTCAAAACCTTTGGGAGTATATATAATGAATTTTTACTGACCAAAATACGTAACGTGCAAGAAAACGGAGTCTGGGAGGCACACGAGGTGCCCACGAGACAGGAGGGTGCGCCCTATGGAGGGGGCCCTCCACTCTCGTGGGGGCCTCGTGTTCCTTTCGGACTACGTATTTCTTCCTAAAATTCTCAAATATTCCAAAACTGATAAAAAATGCCATTGCAGTTGTTTTGGAGTCGGTTTACTTACCGTACCACATATATATTCCTTTTCGGAGTTTGGAACGTTCTGGAAAGTGTCCCTTATGTATTCCTTAGGAGTTACGGTTTCAATAATATTAGTTTCAACATTGATAGGATTACCTGAAATATAATGTTTAATTCTTTGACCGTTTACCACCCTCGGATTTGTGCCTTCGAAGTTGTTGATTTTTATGGCACGAGAATGATAGACCTCCTCGATAACGTAAGGACCTTCCCATTTTGAGAGAAGCTTTCCTGCAAAAAATCTTAAACGGGAGTTGAATAATAATACATAATCTCCTATGTTAAACTCACGCTTTTGTATCCTCTTATCATGCCAGCGTTTGACTTTTTCCTTGAATAGCTTGGCATTCTCATATGCCTGGGTTCTCCATTCATCAAGTGAGCTAAACAACCTCTTCTCACCAGCAAGTTTGAAGTCATAATTGAGCTCTTTAATAGCCCAATATGCTTTATGTTCAAGTTCAAGAGGTAAATGACACGCTTTTCCATAAACCATCTTATAAGGAGACATACCCATAGGATTTTTGTATGCAGTTCTATAGGCCCATAATGCATCATCAAGTTTTTTTGACCAATTCTTTCTAGATCTATTCACAGTCTTTTGCAAAATTAATTTGAGGTCTCTATTGCTCAACTCTACTTGACCACTAGACAGCGGATGATAAGGAGAGGTGATTCTATGATTGACATCATACTTAGCAAGCATCTTAGAGAAAGCACCATGAATAAAATGTGAACTGCCATCAGTCATAAGATATCTAGGGACTCCAAACCTTGGAAAAATAACTTCTTTAAGCATTTTAATAGAAGTGTTATGATCAACACTACTAGTTGGAATAGCTTCTACCCACTTAGTAACATAATCAACAGCAACTAAAATATGTGTATAACCACTAGAGGCAGGAAAAGGTCCCATATAATCAAAGCCCCAAAAATAAAACGGTTCAATAACAAGAGAGTAATTCATAGGCATTTCTTGTCGTCTACTAATGTTACCTATTCTTTGGCATTCATCACAAGATAAGACAAACTTACGAGCATCTTTGAAAAGAGTAGGCCAATAAAAACCAGATTGTAGTACCTTGTGTGCAGTTCTATCTCCAGCGTGGTGTCCTCCATCAGATTCAGAGTGACACTTACGTAGAATCTGTTCCTGTTCATGCTCAGGCACACAACGTCTAATAACACCATCTACTCCTTCTTTATAAAGGTGTGGATCATCCCAGAAGTAATGTCTTAAATCATAAAAGAACTTTTTCTTTTGCTGGTATGTGAAACTAGGCGGTATAAATTTAGCAACAATGTAATTAGCATAATCAGCATACCAAGGAGCAGTACGAGAAGCATTAACGACCGCTAATTGTTCATCAGGGAAGCTATCGTAATAGGCAGTGGGTCATCAAGAACATTCTTTAACCTAGACAAGTTATCTGCAACAGGGTTCTCAGCTCCCTTTGTATCAATAATATGCAAGTCAAATTCTTGGAGCAAGAGAACCCATCTAATGAGTCTAGGCTTAGCATCTTTCTTTTCCATAAGATATTTAATAGCAGCATGATCAGTGTGAATAGTAACTTTGGAATCAACGATATAAGGTCTAAACTTATCACATGCAAACACAACTGCTAAGAACTCTTTTTCAGTAGTAGCATAATTTCTCTGGGCAGTATCACGAGTCTTACTAGCATACTGGATAACATTCAATTTCTTATCGACTCTTTGCCCTAGAACAGCACCTATAGCATAATCACTAGCATCGCACATAATTTCAAAAGGTAAATTCCAATCAGGTGGCTGAACAATAGGTGCAGTGATCAAAGCTTTCTTAAGTATTTCAAATGCTTCTACACAATCATCATCAAAGACAAAAGGAATATATTTTTCCAATAAATTAGTCAGAGGCCTAGAGATTTTAGAAAAGTCCTTAATGAACCTCCTATAAAAACCGGCATGACCGAGGAAACTTCTTATACATTTTATGTCCTTGGGACATGGCATCTTTTCAATAGCATCAACTTTGGCTTTATCAACTTCAATACCTCTCTCGGAGATCTTGTGCCCCAAGACAATGCCTTCATTAACCATAAAGTGACACTTTTCCCAATTCAGGACGAGACTAGTGTCTTCGCATCTCTGCAAAACTCGATCAAGGTTGCTCAAATAATCATCAAAAGAGGATCCATAAATAGAAAAGTCATCCATGAATACCTCAGAAATCTTTTCACAAAAAACAGAGAATATAGCCATCATGCATCTTTGAAAGGTAGCAGGTGCATTACATAAACCAAAAGGCATGCATCTATAAGCAAAAGTACCAACAGGGCAAGTAAAAGTAGTTTTAGATTGATCCTTCGCTGACACAAGTATGTGAGAAAAACCAGAATAACCATCTAGAAAGCAGAAATGTGTGTGTTTGGATAGTCTTTCTAGCATTTGATCAATAAAAGGTAAAGGGTAATGATCTTTCTTAGTAGCTTTATTTAACTTATGGAAATCAATTACCATCCTATAACCTGTAATAATTCTTTGTGGGATCAATTCATCTTTATCATTAGGAACAACGGTAATACCTCCCTTTAGGAACACAACGGACGGGGCTTACCCATTCACTATCAGCAACGGGATAAATAATACCTGCCTCAAGGAGCTTTAGTATCTCCGTTCTTACCACTTCCTTCATCTTGGGATTTAATCGTCTTTGAGGATCTCTAACTGGTTTGGCATCTTTCTCCACTGTAATTTTGTGTTGGCATAATGTGGGACTAATGCCCTTAAGATCATCCAGAGTATATCCAATAGCAGCTCGGTGCTTCTTTAGAGTTTTCAATAATCTTTCCTCTTCTTTCTCTGAAAGGTTAGCACTAATAATAACATGATATATTTCTTTTTCATCAAGGTAAGCATACTTAAGATTATCAGGTAATGGTTTGAGTTCAAACACGGGATCACCCTTGGGTGGAGGGGGATCCCCAAGAATTTCAACGGGAAGGTTATGTTTCAGCACAGGTTCCTGTTTAAGGAACACTTCATCTATTTCCTCTCTTTCCTTCATAAACATATCGTTTTCATGGTCTAGCAAATATTGTTCTAACGGGTCAGTTGGAGGAACAGCAATGGAAGCAAGACCAATAATTTCATCCTTGCTAGGTGGTTCCCTATCACGAGGTTGTCTACTAAACTTAGCGAAATTAAACTCATGAGACATACCATCTATGCCAACAGTGACAATATTCTTTTCACAATTAATCTTAGCACTAGCTGTATTCAAGAAGGGTCTACCAAAAATAATGGGACAGAAATAATCTTGTGGGGAACCAAGAACAAGAAAATCAGCAGGGTATTTAACCTTCCCACACAAAACTTCAACATCTCTAACAATCCCAAAGGGTTTAATGGTATCCCTATTAGCAAGCTTGATGTAACATCAATGTCTTCTAATTCAATGGGTGCAATGTCATGCATAATTTCTTGATATAAAGTATAAGGTATTGCACTAGCACTAGCACCATATCACATAAGCCATGATAACAATGATCTCCTATTTTAACAGAAATAACAGGCATGCCTACGACAAGTCTACATGTCTTAGTATCAGGTCTAGCAATATTGGCAGTCTCACCACAGAAAGAAATAACATGCCCATCTAAATCCTCATCCAAGAGATCTTTAAGCATAGCAATACTAGGTTCAACATTAATTTGCTCAGGAGGTGTATAAGTCCTAGTATTACTCTTTCGAACAACAGTTGAAGCTTTAGCATGATCCTTTATCCTAATAGGAAAAGGAGGTTTTTCAACATAAGCAGTAGGAACAATAGGATCACTATAGGTAATAGTCTTTTCTTCGATTGTAATAGGTGCAACTACTTTCACTTCAAAAGGAGGATTATATTTAAACCACTTCTTTTTAGGGAGATCAACGTGAGTAGCAAAAGATTCACAGAAAGTAGCTACTATATCAGAGTCAAGTCCATACTTAGCGCTAAATCCACGGAAAGCATCGGTATCCATAAAAGATTTAACACAATCGAACTTAGGTGTCATACCTCTACCATCATCGAAACCCCAATCTTCAGAGTTGCGTTTAATTCTTGCCAATAAGTCCCATTTGAAATCAATAGTCTTCAGCATATAAAAACCAGCACATGAAGTATCGAGCAGGTTGCGATTATCAAGAGAAAGCCAAGCATAAAAGTTCTGAATAATCATTTCCCGAGAAAGCTCATGATTGGGGCATGAATATAACATTGACTTAAGACTCCCCCAAGCTTGAGCGATGCTTTCTCCTTCGCGAGACCAGAAATTATATATATAATTACGATCACGATGAACAAGATGCATAGGATAGAACTTCTGGTGAAATTCCAACTTCAATCGCTTATAATTCCAAGATCTTGTGTCATCACATAGCCTATACCATGTCAATGCATATCCCTTCAAAGATAAAAGGAAGACATTCCTTGTGATAACATCATCGGGAATACCTGCAAGCTTAAATAATCCACAAACTTCATCCACAAAGATAAGGTGTAAATCGGGATGCAATGTTCCGTCTCCTGCAAATGGATTAGCTAGCAGTTTCTCTATCATACCCGAAGGAATCTCAAAGTAAATATTTTCATAAAGTTCAGTAGGTTGAGGAGCAACTCTTTGCTCTTCTGGTTGGGGTGAAGATACCCCAAACAAGCCCCTCAAAGGATTAGTTTCCATAGTGACAAGTAACAGAAAATTTCAGCACACTATATAAATGTTTCCTTACCAAGTCCCACTCACCAAAAGCGCTACACTCCCCGGCAACGGCGCCAGAAAAGAGTCTTGATGACCCACAAGTGTAGGGGATCAATCGTAGTCCTTTCGATAAGTAAGAGTGTCGAACCCAACGAGGAGCAGAAGGAAATGATAAGCGCTTTTCAGTAAGGTTTTCTCTGCAAGCACTGAAATTGTAGGTGATAGATAGTTTTGTGATAAGATAAATAGCAACGAGTAACAAGTAAATAAAGTAAATAAAGTGCAGCGAGGTGGTCCAATCCTTTATGTAGCAAAGGATAAGCCTGGACAATTTCTAATAATGAGAAAGGAGCTCCCGAGGACACATTGGGAATTATCGTCAAGCTAGTTTTCATCACGTTCATATGATTCGCGTTCGGTACTTTGATAATTTGATATGTGGGTGGACCGGTACTTGAGTACTGCCCTAACTTGGACAAGCATCCCACTTATGATTAACCCCTATTGCAAGCGTCCGCAACTACAGAAGAAGTATTAAGGTAAACCTACCCACAGCATTAAACATATGGATCCATATCAGCCCCTAATGAAGCAACGCATAAACTAGGGTTTAAGCTTATGTCACTCTAGCAACCCATCATCTACTTATTACTTCCCCATGCCTTCCTCTAGGCCCAAATAATGGTGAAGTGTCATGTAGTCGACGTTCACATAACACCACTAGAGGAAAAGACAACATACATCTCATCAAAATATCGAACGAATACCAAATTCACATGACTACTAATAGCAAGACTTCACCCATGTCCTCAGGAACAAACGTAACTACTCACAAAGCATATTCATGTTCATAATCAGAGGAGTAATAATATGCATAAAGGATCTGAACATATGATCTTCCACCAAGTAAACCAATTAGCATCAACTACAAGGAGTAATCAACACTACTATCAACCCACAGGTACCAATTTGTGGTTTTGATACAAAATTGGATACAAGAGATGAACTAGGGTTTTGAGAGGAGATGGTGCTGGTGAATATGTTGATGGAGATTGATCCCCTCCTGATGAGAGGATTGTTGGTGATGATTTCCCCCTCCCGGAGGGAAGTGTCCCCGGCAGAACAGCTCCGCCAGAGCCCTAGATTGATTCCGCCAAGGTTTCGTGATAGAGGCAAAGGTGTCCCGTCTTTCGATGAGATGATGGATATCGCTTTGGTGGAAGTCGACTTTGACAATCCGACTACGAACGTGCGAGGACGTCGCGCCTTAGCAATCGCTAAACCAACTCCGAGAGGTTATTGATCACGCCGGAGCACGATCAACCTGACCACGAGGGTCTGTTTCCTGCGAGCAAACGAAGAACAAGCAAGAAACTAAGATTGCAATATGGATATTGCGAATATAAGATGAAAGATTTATTGATCAAGGTGGGGTTCTGTGACGTCTTTGTCTGGTCATTGAACACAAACGAAGTACGCGAAGTTGCAGCTATGGCGAACTTTAATCTAAACAAAACCCAAAGTCTAAACGGTGCCCTAAGGGCTGTATATATGGAGGAAGAGAGGGGGAATTTCGTGGCCCTTGGTGGAGGGGTCCGAAATCAACCCTATCTCTTGTTTCCCCACACATACGGACTCTAAAAATAGCCTATACTTATGTATTTCGAAATTACATGGGCCTGGCCCAATAAAAAGGTGACGCATCACCTATAATAGCCTCTGGATGAAATTTATGAAGTGACATCTTGTATATTTCGTCCAAGGCTTCATGCACTCGTTATGGTGGCTTCAAAGACCTGAAATCATCACTTGTAACTCTGTTCTTGTTCCCCTTGCGCATGCCATCATCTCCATGCTTGTTCTTGCTCCAATGTTCATCCTTCTCCAAGCTAGGCCCTTCATTTGTAAGGAAAACAAATGTATCCAATTTAGGCACCATCATATTCTCATGAACATTAGAATCATTACCAAGAAACGAAAGTACCTGGTAATTTAGTTGGCGTGCGCGAGCTCTAGTAATTGGTCCAGTATGTATAGCAGCAGGGGCTGTGGGTGTAACAATGGTATTGATGTCCTCATAATCCTCCCCTTCTTGAAATGAAGTCGTCCTCGACGGAAGCTCATCTTTCTTACCCAAATAAGGCTTCAAATCTGCAATGTTAAAAGTGGGACTAACCCCAAAATCTGCAGGCAGCTCAAGTTTATATGCATTATCATTTATTTTCTCTAACACCTTAAAGGGACCATCAGCCCGTGGCATCAGCTTTGATTTGCGCAAATCAGGAAATCTATCCTTACGCAAATGTAACCAAACAAGATCTCCAGGTGCAAACACAACATGTTTTCTACCCTTATCTCCAGCAAGTTTATATTTGGCATTCATATGCTCAATGTTTTCCTTAGTTAACTCATGCATTTTTAAAATCAATTCAGCACGTTGTTTAGCATCGAAATTAACCTTCTCCGAAGATGGAAGAGGCAACAAATCAATAGGTGCATGAGGTAGGAAACCATACACAACTTCAAAAGGGCACATCTTAGTAGTAGAATGCAATGAACGATTATAAGCAAATTCAATATGAGGCAAGCATTCCTCCCATATTTTCTTATTACTCTTCAAAACAGCCCTAAGCATAGTAGACAATGTTCTATTGACTACTTCAGTTTGGCCATCAGTTTGGGGGTGACAAGTAGTACTAAAAAGCAGTTTAGTCCCCAACTTAGCCCATAAACATCTCCAAAAGTGGCTAAGAAATTTAGTATCACGATCTGAAACAATAGTATTTGGCACACCATGCAAGCGAATAATTTCACGAAAGAACAAATCAGCAATATTAACAGCATCATCGCTTTTATGACATGGTATAAAGTGTGCCATTTTCGAGAATCTATCCACGACAACAAATATGCTATCCCTCCCCTTCTTTGTTCGAGGTAAACCTAAAACAAATTCCATAGATATATCCTCCCAAGGAACACTAGGTACAGGCAAAGGCATATATAAACCATGAGGATTGAGTCGTGACTTAGCTTTTTGACATGTAGTGCAGCGAGCAATAAAACGCTCAACATCCCGACTCATCTTTGGCCAAAAGAAATGTGTAGCAAGTACGTCCTCCGTCTTCTTCACGCCAAAGTGTCCCATTAATCCTCCTCCATGCGCCTCCTGCAACAACAAAAGACGAACGGAGCTAGCTGGAATGCATAGCTTGTTAGCACGAAACACAAATCCATCGTTAACGACAAACTTGTTCCACATTCTTCCTTCTTTACAATTCTGCATTACATCTTTAAAATCAGCATCATGCACATATTGATCTTTGATGGTCTCCAAACCAAATATTTTGAAGTCAAGTTGTGAAAGCATAGTATAGCGACGAGACAATGCATCAGCAATAACATTTTCTTTTCCCTTCTTGTGTTTAATGACATAAGGGAAAGTCTCAATGAATACAACCCATTTAGCATGTCTACGATTCAGTTTAGCTTGACTTTTAATATGTTTCAAAGATTCATGATCAGAATGTATAACAAATTCTTTGGGCCATAAATAATGTTGCCATGTTTCTAAAGTCCGAACAAGAGCATATAATTCTTTATCATAAGTAGAATAATTCAGACTAGGCCCACTCAATTTTTCAGAAAAGTATGCAACAGGTTTGCCATCTTGTAATAACACACCTCCTAATCCAATTCCACTAGCATCACATTCAAGCTCAAAAGTCTTATTAAAATCAGGAAGTTGGAGTAAAGGAGCATGTGTCAACTTATCTTTCAATACCGTGAAGGCTTCTTCCTGTGCGGTACCCCAAAGAAAAGGCACATCTTTCTTTGTAAGCTCATTGAGAGGTGCAGCAATGGTGCTGAAATCTCTCACAAAACGCCTGATGAGGACATCAATACAATTGTTACACCCACAGGCCCTGCTGCTATACATACTGGACCAATTACTAGAGCTCGTGCACGCCAACTAAATTACCAGGTACTTTCGTTTCTTTGTAATGATTCTAATGTTCATGAGAATATGATGCTGCCTAAATTGGATACATTTGTTTTGCTTACAAATGAAGGGCCTAGCTTGGAGAAGGATGAACATTGGAGCAAGAACAAGCATGGAGATGATGGCATGCGCAAGGGAAACAAGAACGGAGTTACAAGTGATGATTTCAGGACTTTGAAGCCACCATAATGGGTGCATGAAGCCTTGGACGAAATATACAAGATGCCACTTCATAAATTTCGTCCCGAGGCTATTTTAGGTGCTGCGTCACCTTATTATTGGGCCAGGCCCATGTAATTTCGAAATACATAAGTATAGGCTATTTTTAGAGTCCGTGTGTGTGGGGAAACAAGAGATAGGGTTGATTTCGGACCCCTCCACCAAGGGCCACGAAATTCCCCCCCTCTTCCTCCATATATACAGCCCTTAGGGCATCGTTTAGACTTTGGGTTTTGTTTAGATTAAAAGTTCGCCATAGCTGCAACTTCGCGTACTTCGTTTGTGTTCAACGACCAGACAAAGGCGTCACAGAACCCCACCTTGATCAATAAAGCTTTCATCTTATATTCGCAATATCCAGATTGCAATCTTAGTTTCTTGCTTGTTCTTCGTTTGCTCGCAGGAAACAGACCCTCGTGGTCAGGTTGATCGTGCTCCGGCGTGGTCAATAACCTCTCGGAGTTGGTTTAGCGATTGCTAAGGCGCGACGTCCTCGCACGTTCGTAGTCGGATCATCAAAGTCGACTTCCACGAAAGCGAAATCCACCATCTCATCGAAAGACGGGACACCTTTGCCTCTATCATCAACCCATTTAGCATGTCTACGATTCAGTTTAGCTTGACTTTTAATATGTTTCAAAGATTCATGATCAGAATGTATAACAAATTCTTTGGGCCATAAATAATGTTGCCATGTTTCTAAAGTCCGAACAAGAGCATATAATTCTTTATCATAAGTAGAATAATTCAGACTAGGCCCACTCAATTTTTCAGAAAAGTATGCAACAGGTTTGCCATCTTGTAATAACACACCTCCTAATCCAATTCCACTAGCATCACATTCAAGCTCAAAAGTCTTATTAAAATCAGGAAGTTGGAGTAAAGGAGCATGTGTCAACTTATCTTTCAATACCGTGAAGGCTTCTTCCTGTGCGGTACCCCAAAGAAAAGGCACATCTTTCTTTGTAAGCTCATTGAGAGGTGCAGCAATGGTGCTGAAATCTCTCACAAAACGCATATAGAATCCAGCGAGGCCAAGAAAACTCCTCACTTGTGTGACCGTTTTGGGCTGCGGCCAACTCTCAATAGCTTCAATCTTGGCTTTATCAACTTCAATTCCCTGTGGAGTAACAACATAGCCAAGAAAAGATACTCGATCGGTGCAAAAGGTGCACTTCCCAAGGTTACCAAACAAACGTGCATCACGTAGAGCAATAAAAACAGCACGTAAATGTTCCAAATGTTCTTCCAAAGATCTGCTATAAATCAATATGTCATCAAAGTAAACTACCACAAATCGTCCAATGAAAGCACGTAAAACTTCGTTCATTAATGTCATGAAAGTACTAGGTGCATTAGTTAACCCAAAAGGCATGACTAACCACTCATATAATCCAAACTTAGTTTTAAATGCTGTTTTCCATTCATCTCCCAATTTCATACGAATTTGATGGTAGCCACTACGCAAATCAACTTTGGAGAATATTGTAGAGCCACTCAATTCATCAAGCATATCATCTAGCCTAGGAATAGGATGATGATAACGAATAGTAATATTATTAATGCCTCTACAATCAACACACATACGTGATGTACCATCCTTTTTCGGCACTAGAATAATAGGAACAGCACAAGGACTAAGGGATTCGTGTATATAACCTTTGTCGAGAAGCTCTTGTACTTGACGCATAATCTCCTTCGTCTCCTCTGGATTGGTACGGTATGGTGCACGGTTTGGCAGTGAAGCACTAGGAATTAAGTCAATCTGATGCTCAATCCCTCGAATAGGCGGTAATCCCGGTGGTACGTCTTGTGGAAAAACGTCAGCGAACTCCTGCAAATGTTAGTGACAGCAGGAGGCAAAGAGGAAGGCACGTCCTCGAATGAAAATAATGCCTCTTTGCACACAAAAGCATAGCAAACAGATTTGCTGAAATCTAGCTCATCAATATCAGATTTGGTGGCAAATAAACATGCACTTTTCAATTTAATTTCAGAAGCAACACTAGATGGTTTATTATTAGGCTTCATTTGTTGCTCAAATTCTTTTGCCACTATCTGATTTTCACTCTTATTCTTCTCCTGTTTTTCTTTATTAGCTCTATTAATATCATCTTTCAAAATGGAATCAGGAGTCATAGGAAGCAAAGTAATATTTTTATCCTTATGAACAAGAGTATAGTGATTGTTTCTACCATGGTGTACAGAATTTTTATCAAATTGCCATGGTCTACCAAGTAATAAGGAACATGCTTGCATAGGTACCACATCACAATCAACATAATCAGCATATGTAGAGATACTAAAATGCACACGAACAGTACGTGTTACCTTAACCTTGCCGCTGTTGTTGAACCATTGGATGTAGTAAGGATGTGGATGTGGTCTTGTGGTGAGAGAAAGCTTCTCCACCATCTCCATGCTAGCCAAGTTGTTGCAGCTCCCTCCATCTATTATGACGCGCACAGAACGTTCCTTCACAACTCCCTTGGTATGGAACAAATTGTGCCTCTGATTTTGCTCAGCTTGTGTGACCTGCACACTCAAAAGACGTTGAGCAACTAAACATTCATACCTGTCAGCGTCTTCAGGAGCCATGTATTGCGTCTCATGATCAGAATCATCTCCACCATGTTCTTCACGTGTAATAAGAGCCAAAGTCTCCTCATCATAGTCACTAGCGGACTCATATCCACCACCCTCGGTAGTAATCATCACACGCGGAGATTTGCATTCTCTCGCATAATGACCTCCTCCCTTACAACGACGACAAATAATATCACTTGTGTGCCCTGTTGATGCCCTGGAAGAAGAAGAACTCTGTGCAGGCCCGGCAGGTGCGCTCTTGGCAGATAATGGTGGTTGTTCATGTTTTCTTGTATCACGGCTGTAGGAGGCACCTGATTGAGGTGCTGGTGCAGTTGAAGTAGAAGATGCACGTGGTGTCCATGATGAAGGTCGGCCTGCAGAAAAGTTAGTTCGCGCTAATGCTTGTCGATCCTGCACTTCACGTTCAGCTTTACAAGCAAGATGGAATAAACGAGTGATATTAGTATACTCCTTATAGTCTAGAATGGTCTGAATCTCTCTATTTAATCCACCCAGAAAACATGCAAGCATAGCTTCATTCTCCTCAACAATACCACATCGAATCATGCCAGTTTGTAATTCCTGATAATATTCTTCTACAGAATTTTTTCCTTGTCTTAAACGCTGCAATTTTTGAAGCAATTCACGTTGATAATATGGTGGAACCCAACGCGTACGCATAGCAGTTTTCAAAGCAGCCCAAGTAGTTGGAATAGGATATAATCTACAATGTTCAGACCACCAAACACATGCAAAACTAGTGAAAGCACAAACAACAGCAGCAACCCGTCTCTCCTCGGGATATTGTAAACATGTAAAACGTTGTTCAGTTTCTAACTCCCAAGTAAGATATATATCAGGAACATATCTACCCTCAAATGGTGGAATATTCAATTTCAGTTTAGGAATATGGACATCATCTCGTACCTGAGGTGGTGGTGCAGGCCTACCATTACGAATATATACCTGAGGTCGACCTGCTGGTGGTGGTGCTGGTGGCTGCACGTAGTTCGGATTTTGATCAACCTCATCCTCATAATCTCCCACATAATCATCCTCCTCCGCATCAGCAGCATGAGCCACAGAAGTATCAACAGCAACACCAACAGTTTGGCCAAACGCAAGAGGAACACGGCTCGCTCGGCGGAGGTCTGTTTCGCGACGTGGAGGTAGTCGTTGTTGTTGTTGTTGTTGTTGGAGAGGTGCGTTAGGTGCAGCGGGTGGTGGTGGTGGAAGACGCGCGAGCAATTCATTAAACTTGTTATCGAGCTTTGTTTCGAACGTCTTCTCCATGCCATCTATCTTCTCCATGGCCTCTTCAAATCTGTTTAGCACATCTTGCACCTGTCCACTCATCATTTGCTGAAATTTATCATGCAGCTCCTTATTCGTGATGTTCTCCCAGTCAGTCTCGTCGGCTTGTGATCCTGGCATGGTTAGCAGCAATAGAAACACACAAGAATATGATCCTACAGACTAGTAACAAGAGGTGGTGGTGGGTGTCACAAATCCGTCAAGCAAATCTCGAATTCTTACCAGTTCTTACCCAGCAGCAGGCGGTGATCGGCAACCGTTGTAGTCAAAAACTCTGAAAGCTTGGATAGAGCGATTACCAGGGAGAGTCAAACGCACGACGTAGATGTATGTGGAGCTGGGAAGGCTTATAATATGGTAGCAAAAAGGGTCAGCAATAATCAATTCAGAGATGCAAAGTTGAATAAACGCTCAACGACGGTACTGTGCTGGTCCTAGGCTAGACTGTGCTAGAGACGCGAGCCTAGACACCAACAAAATCACGGCGCGGCACGTAAACAAGGGAAAAGCACACTCTGGATTTATTTTTTTTGCTCTTTTTTTTGGCGTTGTTTTTTTGCGCTGCTTTTTTTTTGCGAAAAATCACTATAATGGCGAGTGTCTCAAAACTCTTCCTAGGTCAAACTGACAGGATGGGCACGAAATTTTTTCGACCAAATTTTTTTTTTGACTGCCCGGACCCAAAAACTAGAAACGGGTCAAAAAAAACTTCCTATAATGGCACCTGTCTCAAAACACTTAGAAACACCTAAAAATAGGATAGCCAGAATTTTTTTCGAAAAATGCGTTTTCGAAAAAATTTGGGCCTAAACGGAGGGTGGTTTCCGGACTCTTTTTTTTTCGAAACCTACTCCGGCAAGGAAACACGAATCGGAATCTAGATGGATCTCGAAAACAAACCTAATATGACAAGAACTCGGATTAGTGGTGGATATATGGTGGTAGATGGCAGCGGTGGTGGTATATGACAGCGGTGGTGGTATATGGATACGGATTCGAAGCGGTGGCGGATAAGCGGTGGTGGTAGATGGCAGGGGCGATGATGATGGTGCGGCGGCGGCGTGACAACTTATGACCAGAACTCGAAACTCTAAAAGACTAGACTCTAAGACCAGCAACTAGACACGATGATGCAACCGCAAATTCAACAAAGCAAAACCCTAAAAAGATTATGCAAAGGCTCAGATTGGTTCGGATATGATGAACTAACCCTAATTTTTTTTGTGGCTTTTTCGTGGACTGTAGGTATGAAGAACAGACTCGATCTAAACTACGAAAAACTGTAAAATCTCACCGAGCAACCTGGAGCTCTGATACCACTTGATAGAGGCAAAGGTATCCCGTCTTTCGATGAGATGATGGATATCGCTTTGGTGGAAGTCGACTTTGATGATCCGACTACGAACGTGCGAGGACGTCGCGCCTTAGCAATCGCTAAACCAACTCCGAGAGGTTATTGACCACGCCGGAGCACGATCAACCTGACCACGAGGGTCTGTTTCCTGCGAGCAAACGAAGAACAAGCAAGAAACTTAGATTGCAATCTGGATATTGCGAATATAAGATGAAAGCTTTATTGATCAAGGTGGGGTTCTGTGATGCCTTTGTCTGGTCGTTGAACACAAACGAAGTACGCGAAGTTGCAGCTATGGTGAACTTTAATCTAAACAAAACCCAAAGTCTAAACGGTGCCCTAAGGGCTGTATATATGGAGGAAGAGAGGGGGAATTTCGTGGCCCTTGGTGGAGGGGTCCGAAATCAACCCTATCTCTTGTTTCCCCACACATACGGACTCTAAAAATAGCCTATACTTATGTATTTCGAAATTACATGGGCCTGGCCCAATAAAAAGGTGACGCAACACCTATAATAGCCTCTGGACGAAATTTATGAAGTGACATCTTGTATATTTCGTCCAAGGCTTCATGCACTCGTTATGGTGGCTTCAAAGACCTGAAATCATCACTTGTAACTCTGTTCTTGTTCCCCTTGCGCATGCCATCATCTCCATGCTTGTTCTTGCTCCAATGTTCATCCTTCTCCAAGCTAGGCCCTTCATTTGTAAGCAAAACAAATATATCCAATTTAGGCAGCATCATATTCTCATGAACATTAGAATCATTACCAAGAAACGAAAGTACCTGGTAATTTAGTTGGCGTGCGCGAGCTCTAGTAATTGGTCCAGTATGTATAGCAGCAGGGGCTGTGGGTGTAACAATGGTATTGATGTCCTCATCATTCTGCCTCGTGGCGGCGGAGTTTCATCCCATAAGCTTGCCCACATTTTTTTCCAGGGTAAAAGCGATGATATAGCAGAAGATGGACACCAGAGGCCCACCAGGGGGCCCAGGAGATAGGGGCGCGCCCTATAGGGGGGGCATGTCTCCTGGACAGGTTGTGGGCCCCTGATGTATTTCTTTTGCTCAAAAATTCTTATTAATTCCAAAAAATTGTTTCGTGGAGTTTCAGGACTTTTGGAGCTGTGCAGACTAGGTTTCCAACGTTTGCTCCTTTTCCAGCCAGAATTCCAGCTGCCGGCATTCCCCCTCTTCATGGTAAACCTTGTAAAATAAGAGAGAATAGCCATAAGTATTGAGATAGAATATGTAATAACAACCCATAATGCAATAAATATCGATATAAAAGCATGATGCAAAATGGACGTATCAAGGATTCAAGCAATCCCGTATACAATTCCCTTTGTCAATTGGTATGTTACTTGCCCGAGATTCGATCGTCGGTATCCCAATACCTCGTTCAATCTCGTTACCGGCAAGTCACTTTACTCGTTCCGTAATGCATGATCCCGTGACTAACTACTTAGTCACATTGAGCTCATTATGATGATGCTCTCCGTCATACGGAGTGACAAATCCGAGTCTTGATTCGTGCCAACCCAAAAGACACTTTCGGAGATGCATGTAGTGTACTATAGCCACCCTGTTACCTTGTGACATTTGGTACACCCAAAGCATTCCTACAGTATCCGGGAGTTACACAATCTCATGGTCTAAGGAAATGATACTTGACATTAGAAAAGCTTTTAGCAAAAGAACTACACGATCTTGTGCTATGCTTAGGATTGGGTCTTGTCCATCACATCATTCTCCTAATTATGTGATCCCATTATCAATGACATCTAATGTCCATGGTCAGGAAAACATGACCATCTATTGATCAATGATCTAGTCAACTAGAGGCTCACTAGGGACATGTTGTGGTCTATGTATTCACACATGTATTACGGTTTTCGGTTAATACATTTATAGCATGAACAATAGACAATTATCATGAATAAGGAAATATAATAATAACCATTTTATTATTGCCTCCAGGGCATATTTCCAACACTTACAACGAAGTTAAAGACGGCAAAGCAGTGAGCCAGACTGGAGCATGATATGTCTCCAACGTATCTATAATTTTTAATTGTTACATGCTATTATATTACCCCTTTTGCATGTTTATGGGCTTTATTTTACACATTTATATCATTTTTGGGACTAACCTACTAACCGGAGGCCCAACCCATATTGCTGTTTTTTTGCCTATATCAGTATTTCGAAGAAAAGGAATATCAAACGGAGTCCAAACGGAATGAAACCTTCAGGAGCGTGATTTTTGGAACAAACGTGATCCATAGGACTTGGAGTGCAAGTCAAGAAGCAGCCGAGGCTCCCACGAGATAGGAGGGCGCCCCCCTGTCTCGTGGGCCCCTCGGGCGGCCACCTATGTACTTCTTCCTCCTATATAAGCCTACGTACCCCGAAAACATCCAGGGAGCAGACGAAACACAATTTCCACCACCGTAACCTTCTGTATCCACGAGATCTCATCTTGGAGCCTTCGCCGGCACTCTGCCGGAGGGGGAATCGACCACTGAGGGCTTCTACATCAACATCCTTGCCCCTTCGATGAGTTGTGAGTAGTTTACCACAGACCTACGGGTCCATAGTTATTAGCTAGATGGCTTCTTCTCTCTTTTTGGATCTCAATACAATGTTCTCCCCCTCTCTTGTGGAGATCTATTCGATGTAAACTCTTTTTGTAGTGTGTTTGTCGAGATCCGATGAATTGTGGGTTTATGATTAAGTTTATCTATGAGAAATATTTGAATCTTCTCTGAATTCTTTTATGTATGATTGAGTTATCTTTGCAAGTCTCTTCGAATTATCAGTTTGGTTTGGCCTACTAGATTGATCTTTCTTGCCATGGGAGAAGTGCTTAGCTTTGGGTTCAATCTTGCGGTGTCCTTACCCAGTGACAGAAAGGGTTGCAAGGCACGTATTGTATTGTTGCGATCGAGGATAACAAGAATGGGGTTTATATCATATTGCTTGAGTTTATCCCTCTACATCATGTCATCTTGCTTAATGCGTTACTCTGTTCTTATGAACTTAATACTCTAGATGCAGGCAGGAGTCGGTCGATGTGTGGAGTAATAGTAGTAGATGCAGGCAGGAGTCAGTCTACTTGTTATGGACGTGATGCCTATATACATGATCATGCCTAGATAATCTCATAATTATTCGCTTTTCTATCAATTGCTCGACAGTAATTGTTGGAGAACGTTGCAGAAAATTAAAATTTTTCCTACGGTTTCACCAAGATCCATCTATGAGTTCATCTAAGCAACGAGTCATGGGAGTGAGTTTGCATCTACATACCACTTGTAGATTCCGTGCGGAAGCATTCGAGGGAACGGTGATGATGGAGTCGTACTCGATGTGATTCAGATCACCGATGACCAAGTGCCGAACGGACAGCACCTCCGCGTTCAACACACATACGGAACGAACGACGTCTCCTCCGTCTTGATCCAGCAAGGAGGAAGGAGAGGTTGAGGAAGACAGCTCCAACGGCAGCACGACGGCGTGGTGTTGGTGGAGAAGCAGCACTCCGGCAGGGCTTCGCCAAGCTCGTGACGGAGGAGGAGAGGTGTTGGGGAGGGGAGGGGCTGCGCCTTGGGTTGTGTGTTGCAGCCCTCCCCTCACCCCTCTATTTATATGGGAAGGGGCAAGGGGGCCCGGCCCCTCTAGATGGGATCTAGAGGGGGGGGGGCAGCGGCCAGGGAGGGGGGACTTCCCCCCAAGCAAAGGGGGCGCCCCCTCTAGGGTTCCCCCCCAACCCTAGCCGCATGGGCCCAAAGGGGGGGGGCGCCCAGCCCTCCAGGGGCTGGTGCCCTGCCCTACGCGGCCCATGTGGCCCACCAAGAGGGGTGGTCCCTCCCGGTGGACCCCCGGAACCCCTCCGGTGGCCCCGGTACAATACCGATATGCCCCGAAACTTTCCGGTGTCCGCATGACAACTTCCCATATATAAATCTTTACCTCCGGACCCTTCCGGAACTCCTCGTGACGTCCGGGATCTCATCCGGGACTCCGAACAACATTCGGTAATCACATACAAGTCTTCCTAATAACCCTAGCGTCACCGAACCTTAAGTGTGTAGACCCTACGGGTTCGGGAATCACGCAGACATGACCGAGAAGGCTCTCCGGTCAATAACCAACAACGGGATCTGGATAGCCATGTTGGCTCCCACATGCTCCTCGATGATGTCATCAGATGAACCACGATGTCGAGGATTCAAGCAACCCCGTATACTATTCCCTTTGTCAATCGGTACGTTACAAGCCCGAGACTCGATCGTCGGTATCCCAATACCTCGTTCAGTCTCGTTACCGGCAAGTCACTTTACTCGTACCGTAATGCATGATCCCGTGACCAAACACTTGGTCACTTTGAGCTCATTATGATGATGCATTACCGAGTGGGCCCAGAGATACCTCTCCATCATACGGACTGACAAATCCCAGTCTCGATCCGTGTCAACCCAACAGACACTTTCGGAGATACCTGTAGTGCACCTTTATAGTCACCCAGTTACGTTGTGACGTTTGGTACACCCAAAGCACTCCTACGGTATCCGGGAGTTACACGATCTCATGGTCTAAGGAAGAGATATTTGACATTGGAAAAGCTCTAGCAAAACGAACTACACGATCTTGTGCTATGCTTAGGATTGGGTCTTGTCCATCACATCATTCTCCTAATGATGTGATCCCGTTGTCAACGACATCTAATGTCCATAGTCAGGAAACCATGACTATCTATTGACCAACGAGCTAGTCAACTAGAGGCTTACTAGGGACGTATTGTGGTCTATGTATTCACACGTGTATTACGATTTCCGGATAATACAATTATAGCATGAATAAAAGATAATTATCATGAACAAGGGAATATAATAATAATCCATTTATTATTGCCACTAGGGCATATTTCCAACAGTAATTTGTTCACCCACCGTAATACTTATGCTATCTTGAGAGAAGCCACTAGTGAAACCTATGGCCCCCTGGTCTATCTCATATCATATTTGCTTCCAATCTACTTTTATTTGCATCTTTACTTTTTGCATCTACATTATAAAATACCAAAAAAATATTTATCTTATCTTATTATCTACTCACTTTCGCAAGTGGCCGTGAAGGGATTGACAACCCCTTTATTGCGTTGGTTGCAAGTTCTCAGTTTGTTTGTGTAGGTGCGTGGGACTTTTGAGGAGCCTCCTACTGGATTGATACATTGGTTCTCAAAAACTGAGGGAAATACTTACGCTACTATTGCTGCATCACCCTCTCCTCCTCGAGGAAAACCAACGCAAGCTCAAGACGTAGCAAAGCATCAGACACGCTGAAGCTGTTGTTACTCATGTCCCCGTGATGAAGTTGCTCATAATTTAATCACAACTCTATTCATGTTTTCAGAAAGGAAAGGTGAATTCAATTCATCACAACTCTATTCATGTTTTTAGAATCAGGTATGGATGCTAGTACCATAACAAGTTCATATGTTTACACTTACAGAACTTCCAGCACATTAAGAAGGCCTAAAACAGGCGGGATGCTACCAAAGAAGTTGTTGTCCACAAGACTTAAAACGATGGAAGAAATCAGTTAACAAGCCTCAGTGCATATTTCAAGAAGTTATGGATTAAGGATTTTGGATAGTCATACAAATGTATCAGCTTCATGTGTGAGTTGAAAATCCGGCTCGGTATGGTGCCAGAAAGTTGATTCATCCTGAAGTGGCTCGCAAAATATGGTATGTACACGAGATGTAAAATCTTCAAGATTTCAAGGAAAAAATTCTTCAGCTATCAAGTTTGGCCATTTCAGAGAATGTACTTACAAGTGCTTTGTATTTGTAAGATTATCCAAACTAAGATTTATTCCGTCAAATACAGGAAGTTCTCCAGTGACCTTATTCTCAGCAAGATCAAACCAATATAGCTTCGAGAAGCCACCAAGTGATGGTGGGATTCGACCGGTGAACCTTCAGAGATCTGCAGGCATAGTGCAAATGATCAACCTTACTTTGCTAAAACGAAGTGCATAAATATTTCTAGGAACGATGGGTGGTAAAATCCTGGTACATAAACACGAAATGATCTAAAGGTTGCAGCTTGCTAGGTTCAAAAGTAGATCTAAAATAAGTGTCGCAGTTTTGAACTAATCTTAGTTTGTAGTTTTGAACTAATGCGACACTTATTTTGGATCGGAGGGAGTGGTATTTTTCAAAATTTTCTAGTATTTTTTTACTGTTCACCAAGAGCAGATGAGCCCCGGTTCAGAAATGAATACTCGCATATATGATCGCAATTTCGTCAAGTAATTTCAGTAAACATGTCAACGATAATAGTAGGAAGGTCTCATGGTACACAGATAGGTAAAATTGTGCTTTTAGTTAAAAGCAATGTTTTAAATAGCGTGGCCCTTCTCCAAATGCTATACAACGATAATTTGTTACTGTCCTACAAACCTCTGCACTTGGAGGCCCAACAACGTCTACAAGAAGAAGGTTGCGTAGTAGGCATCAAACAACCCAGTCATGACCAAGCGGTTGTACCGCTGCTCCCGGGCGGTGGTGCTACCGCTGTGCTTCAAATTGATTGCGGTGTGTCATTGACGGTTGTACCGGCCAAGTACCGCTCAAGAACCGGTCCGGTTTCTGTTTTGAAGCGGTACTTGAGTGGTGGTGCCCGGTTGGTCCGGTTGTGTCCCACACACCGGTACCACCGGTGCCCTAAGCGGTCCTACCGCTTGGGACTTAGCCATCCAAGTGACCAGGGCCAGGCGGTTGCACCGGTGCTATACCGCTCGATCACCGCTCTCAAGGGTGACGCCCTACTATTTTAAAGCGGTGGTTGAGTGGTGGCTGGGCGGTTGTTCCGGTTGCTCTCCACAACCGATACTACCGCCTGTCTGCCTGGTTGTACCACTTGATAGGGTTTCTGCAGGTTACCCGTGAGTCCCGGTTGTACCGGGACAAGGAGCGGTTGTACCGCTGCAGTGTTGTTTTCGCAATAACGGTTGGATTTTAGGGTTTGCTATATAAGGGTGGTTCTTCCACCTACCACACTTACCTCTTGCCTCTCTCTCTCCACCATTAATGCCCTTCAAGCTTTCTTGCCCGATCTCTATCTCTCTCTAGCCACTCAAACTTGTTGATTTTCTAGGGATTGAAGGAGAAGACCTAGATCTACACTTCCACCAAAGGATGTTTGATTCCTCCGTACTTTCTTGTGTGGATTTTGTTACTCTTGGGTGTTTGAGCATCCTAGATGGTTGAGGTCACCTCGGAGCCACATTCTATTATGGTGAAGTTCCGTGATTTCATTGGGAGCCTCCAATTCAGTTGCGCAGATAGCCCCAATCTTGTTTGTAAAGGTTCGGTTGCCGCCTTCAAGGGCACCAATAGTAAAATCACGGCATCTCGCATTGTGTGAGGGCGTGAGGAGAATATGGTGGCCTTAGTGGCTTCTTGGGGAGCATTGTGCCTCCACACCGCTCCAACGGAGATGTACTTCCTCTAAAAGGGAAGGAACTTCGGTAACACATCCTCGTCTTCACCGACTCCACTCTTGGTTACCTCTCACCTTTACTTGTCGTGTTGTATTCCTTGCTTGCTTGAGTGCTTGTTGTTGTTGCATCATATAGTTTGCTCACCTAGTTGCATATCTCGATAACTTATTTTGATGCAAAGTTTAATTTGATAAGGAAAAGCTAAAAATTGATAGTTGCCTATTCACCCCTCCCCTCTCTAGTCAACTATATCGATCCTTTCAATAGGCAAGGTCCCATCCTTCGGATTTCCGTGACCTAAAGGCTCAGAGTGCTCTTGAAAAAAATTGGGGTCCAAAGACTCTGTCTTGGACGTGTGGAATCATGATACAGTGAACTTCATGGTCCTCAATAGTAATAGTCTTTCACAAAGTCTACAATCACTTCAGAAACAATGAACAAATGATCAGTTTAGGAAGTAACTTACACACAAATAAGCATTGTGGGACTCGGGAGTATGCTCCTGCATGTCAATCTGCAAGTGTGTGTTTATAGGACTTCAGAGGGTGCACACACACACACACACACACACACACACACACACACACACACAAAGTGTGTATGTGTAGCATTGTTTACGTGCATATGTGTTTATTTCGAATCAGCAAAGAGAAGAACAATGAGTGCTAGGATATGATTTTAATCCACGAAGTCAAAAGTATTGGCCAACCAAGAAACTTCGCGTGACAGGCCTGTTTCTTGGTTGCTACTCACTTATTTGCATGAAAAGGACACGGAAGAAATAACTAACTAGAGTACTTGCTTCTCCATGACATCACAGTTTCCATTGAACTCGTGTTGGTAGTACTGCAAAGAAAATAATGTTGGTAGTACTGCATTTTGGCGACTCGTGATTGGCGAATCTATCTGACGCCGAAGCAACGGGGAAAACGACGCCACGAGCCGGATTAAGCCCACCGCGAAATTTCCACGGCGTACGGGCAGGGAATCAACGAAGAATAATTAAGCTGTCGATCCGCTACGGATTTTTCTACAGGCGTGATGTCGGACGGATCCATGTCAACTGCTGTAAATGAAATCCAGATTCGGCGCCATCTTGCGGAAAATGGATTCAATACCGCGGCGGTCCAGCGAGAACGTCAGCCGCGGTAGAGAAGACTTTCGTTGACGAATGGGAGGGAATCAGTTGGATCAAGCGCACCACAACTCCAGTGGGGCTTATTATTCAGATGATGGGAGTACTGATCATTTCTATTATTATGTAACAGTGCTGATATCAAGTGGAATACGTGAATGCGATGGCCAAGACTGTTTTCTAGCGTGTGTACAGTAGCTGCTCACACGACACGCAGTACGTACATACGTGCGTGTAGGTCCGCGGGATGTGCGTAGCCCAACGTACGTGGCGAGAGACGTTCGAGATGCATGCATCAGGTCAGACTTTGGAGCACAATCGATTTGCCTTTTTTTTCTAGTATAATACACATTAATAACATAAAGATTCGGTTACAAGCCACATAAACATTGATATTACAGGATTGAAAAGATAGGATAATCCTATGCAAAAAAACCAACGTCTGGCCCTCTCCACTAAGGAAAAGGAGACCGATCACCTTTGCACCCGAGCTCGACGCGGTTCCATCGCTGATCAGCAGTTTTACGGACCTTCAAAGTAGTTTGCCTGAAGCAAAACCATTGCCATTGAAAGAATCAGACCGGGGCAACGTGTCCCCGGACACGCCATCGAACTCCAGAACTGACACCCCCGCATGATTACGATGTCGGAGGAGGAAACCAGAACTGTCAGCCTCCAACCACAAACCCAACACAAAATGCACCATCTTTCAGCTGTCACTTGCGTAGACAAGCGCTTGCACGTATTCCTGGACGACAAAACCTCCCTGCTCCACCATGACATCGGAGACAACATCGCAGCAACGGGGATAGAGCAGAAGGAGAGACACACCTGATGGAGTCGTCGTCGCCGCCTCGCCGACACCATCCATGAACCCTAACATCGCCGATCTGAAGGATCGACAAATACACAATGCCACCAACTCCGAGCCGCCGCCATGAAGGACACCGCCGGTGTGGAAGAGGAGTTGAGGCAGATTTATTCGTCTGGGCGCCGCTCCCACCACCCCAACAACGCACCATGACCTACAAATCCAAATCCTAACTACAGAGCGGAGGAACGGGGTCCCCCTTCCCTCCTGTCGCCGGAGCAGCAACCGGAGAGAGAGGGGGCCAACGCCCTCGCCGATGGAGTTCGGTGGAAAAAGATTGCCTCCCTAGTCGTCTCGCCCGTGGTGGCGGCTAGGGTAGGGAATGCTTCGATAGACCGATATCCACAGTCGATTTGCCTAAGCTGAACAGTTTAACCCTTCCTTAAAAAAGCAGTACGGACGTAGACATTCATACATACACATATACACTCACTTCACGAACGCAAATATGCACACCTTTTCTCTATGAGCACGTACGCACACTTTTTTTCTATGAGCATTTCCGATGGATAGCCGACACATCATTTTAAGATTGACGAAGCCACCATAGGCGTCTTCGTATTCGACGGAAACATTCCTTCCTCTAAACGAACATCGCCGGAAAGACCGAAATAAATCTAGAAAAATATGAGCATCGGCATCAAGTCTAGGACTTGAACCTGTGGGCTGGTTCCACCACAAAGAAGCTAACCATCTGGGCTAGGCTCAGTTCGCGTTTAACCCTTCCCGTTGAGAGTCACAATTGTTGTCGCGCCGAGTCACGCCTCTTTCTTCGCTGATGACATCGCCAACCGGTATAAAGCCGGTAGAGTAATGAGCCCTCTCTTAAGTCTTAAGGGACATTTTCTCCGATAAAGGGTGACACAAAATCAGGATCTAGTCGAGGCATCGAGCTTGCATACTTGCATACAGTCCAAAAAGATAAGAACAAGATGAAAAATAAATAATAGAAGTCGGCGCAGCCAACAATTTACAATAGACCAACAAAATGTCATTCGTTGCCTTTGATGATACACAAACTACGGGAAAGTTTCTATGAAAACAATGCCTTCCGAAAGGTAACGACACACTCAAGCGCCACCGTCGCAGGATCCAGGAACTGCATTGTCAGATATTGGGTTTTCATTTTGAAGAGCACGTCCAAGCAAACTCTAAAGCAGTGCCTTCAACAAAGACACGGGTGTGTGAAACACTGCCATTGTCGGGTGCAGAAGTTGAAGGTCGGACCTAAAGTTTTCACCCTGGGGCTCGATATCGGATGCTCGAAGAGCACTACCAAGCTGCAGATATTGCGTGTTGTCGCCACCCTTTCCGAAGAAGACAAAGATGCATGGAAAGGTATCCATACACCATGAGAATAGGAAACTGGAATCTAAATCATTCCATCGCATTCATGCTCAAAGTGGAGGTATCTAGTCGCGTGCATGATGCCTACTACACAACCTTCTTCTTGTAGACGTTGTTGGGTCTGCAAGTGCACAGGTTTGTAGGACAGTAGCAAATTTCCCTCAAGTGGATGACCTAAGGTTTATCAGTCCGTAGGAGGCGTAGGATGAAGATGGTCTCTCTCAAGCAACCCTGCAACCAAATAACAAAAAGTCTCTTGTGTCCCCAACACACCCAATACAATGGTAAATTGTATAGGTGCACTAGTTCGGCGAAGAGATGAAGATACAAGTGCAATATAGATAGTAGATATAGGTTTTTGTAATCTGAAATAATAAAAACAGCAAGGTAACAAGCGGTAAAAGTGAGCGTAAACGGTATTGCAATGATAGGAAACAAGGCCTAGGGTTCATACTTTCACTAGTGCAAGTTCTCTCAACAATAATAACATAGATAGATCATATAACAATCCCTAAACATGCAACAAAGAGTCACTCCAAAGACACTAATAGCGGAGAACACACGAAGAGATTATGGTAGGGTACGAAACCACCTCAAAGTTATTCTTTCGGATCGATCTATTAAAGAGTTCGTACTAGAATAACACCTTAAGACACAAATCAACCAAAACCCTAATGTCACCTAGATACTCCATTGTCACCTCAAGTATCCGTGGGCATGATTATACGATATGCATCACACAATCTCAGATTCATCCAACCAACACAAAGTACTTCAAAGAGTGCCCAAAGTCTCTACTGGAGAGTCAAGAAAACGTGTGCCAACCCCTATGCATAGGTTCATGGGCGGAACCCGCAAGTTGGTCACCAAAACATACATCAAGTGGCACGTGATATCCCATTGTCACCACAGATAAACACGGCAAGACATACATCAAGTGTTCTCAAATAAAGACTCAATCCAATAAGATAACTTCAAGAGGGAAACTCAATTCATCACAAGAGAGTAGAGGGGAAGAAACATCATAAGATCCAACTATAATAGCAAAGCTCGCGATACACCAAGATCGTGCCATAGAGAGAACACGAGAGAGAGCACGAGAGAGAGAGAGATCAAACACATAGCTACTGGTACATACCCTCAGCCCCGAGGGTGAACTACTCCCTCCTCGTCATGGATAGCGCCGGGGTGATGAAGATGGCCTCCGATGATGGGATCCCCCACCGGCAGGGTGCCGGAACAGGGTCCCGATTGGTTTTTGGTGGCTACAGAGGCTTGCGGCGGCGGAACTCCCGATATATCTTCTGTTCTGGAAGTTTTAGGGTACGTAGGTATATATGGATGCAGGGGGTACGTCGGAGGAGCTACGGGGGCCCCACGAGGCAGGGGGGCGCGCCCGCACCCACCCACCCTCGTGGGCAGCCCGTATCTCCCCTGACGTGCACTCCAAGTTCCCTGGGTTGCTTTCCTTCCAAAAATAACTTCTCCAGTTGATTTCGTTCCGTTTTGACTCCGTCTGATATTCCTTTTCCTCGAAACACTGAAATAGGCATAAAACAGCAAATCTGGGTTGGGCCTCCGGTTAATAGGTTAGTCCCAAAAATAATATAAAAGTGGATAATAAAGCCCAATATTGCCTAAAACAGTAGATAAAGTAGCATGGAGCAATCAAAAATTATAGATACGTTGGAGACGTATCAGTGCACATCCTTGGCATGTGTATCACCAAGTGATCAAATCTATGAACGTTTGTCAGAACTAATTCTGGCAAATCCCTCGAAAGGGTACCTTGGTGTGACGATTAGGTCAGAGGAAAATCAGGAGACAAATTTACCCAATAGAAGGGAGCTGGATTTTGCATATCGAGATAGAGCTCATCGGCAATGGTGTTTGTGGTGGAGCTACCGCACTAGCGGAAGCGGTTGTTTGCCATTCTTCATTGGTACTACATTGACTCTTCGGATTGAAGGACAACCCTTCTTCTTCCTCCGGGTCTAGAAACCAAATATGAGGTGGTTCGGCTTCTGTCCAGAGTCCATGACCTCTACTTTCTATGAGCTTGGCAATTGGAGGTGGAGCGCCCATGGATTTTGCATATCTAGATATAACTCGTCATTAATGGTGTTTGTGGTGGATCTACGACGCTAACAGAAGTGGTTGTTTGCCGATCTTCAGTGGCCCGCAATTGACTCTTCTGGCTGAAGGGCAACCCTTCTTCTCCCTCTTTGAGTGGAAACCAAATAGGAGGCGGTTCAGCTTCCGTCGAGAGTCCATGACCTGTACTTCCGAAGTGCCTACAAGTAGAGGCGCAGCGTGGTGGTCTCAATGTTTTAAGTGATCTCATCTCCAACGAGGATCCGCGATGGGGCCACTTTCGACCTGATTTGCCCATTTCATCCTGTTTTAGGATTCTCCTTGTAAAAGTCAGTGACTGGTATGCATTTCTTTTGTTTCTACTCCCTCCGTTTTAAAATAGATGACTCAACTCTATACTAACTTTAGTACAAAGTTGAGTCATCTATTTTGGAACGGAGAGAGTATGGGTAATAGTATAAACTGCTTATCGTCACTGCTCTATGTCTACTGCAGTTTTTTTTTTGAAGAAACACCCAAGGAGGATCTTATCTCAAAGACAACAATAATCGTTACTTTCTCGGTCCCTAAATAAGTGTTGCTGATTTAGTAGATAAGTGTCCGCTGATTTAGTATTAGCCTTTTTTCTCCTTGATCGTAGGACTACCGCAGTTCTTGCTCCTTCTAGACCCTTATTTTTCTGTTCAAAAAGGAGCGAGAGATGCATGCATCGCGTCTAGAAAAGGGTAAAGGCGTACACGGATTCTGCGTTTACGGGACGTATACATGCGGCGGTGTATGACGTTGCCGAATGCGCACGGGCTCGATCGATCGATCTCCCCCCGATCAGAGATGCCCGCGCGAACTGGAAGTCGCCGAATTCCAAGTCCACGCACGCCAAACCATCCGCCCGCCCCATCTGCTAGCGAGCGAAGTAATTTAAAAGACGGACGGCCCAGATGCACCAGCCCGCGCGGTCGTCCGGTCCGATGCGCCTCGGCCGGTCGGGGGTAGGGTACGGTGGGGGTCGCCACCAGCACGGCAGATTTTAATCCCAGCGACAGCAACAGTTCTTATCCACCGCGCTCGCGCCTCCATTAATTCGGCCTCCTCCAAAGCGTTTGCATCTGTACTCCCTCTCTCCCTCTCCTCCTCCCCCGGCCGTGTGAAGGCGCAAGAATCTTCTTCGTGGGCTGCCGCCGCTGCGAGTTGCGATGACGACGGCGACGGCGACGGGGCAGTGGTAGTTAGTACCCACGCAAGTCAAAAGGGGCTATAGATCTCTCCGTATATAGCGCAGCTCCACGGCGGCTGGTTCATTTTCGCGAGCTAGCTGCTGCTGCGCGAGGGAGTAGGAGGGAGAAAGCGAGAGGCCTCCTATTATGCCCATGGACTACGGGAAGAGGCAGCAGGGCGGGGTGGTGGCGATCGAGTGCGTGGCGGGCGGGTCGCGGGCGGAGGAGTGGGGCACGGGCTGCACCGAGACGGTGCAGACCGGCGACGTCGTGGAGGAGCTCCTCATCGGGGTCGGCGGCCGCGGCGGGCCGGCCGTGCACGCCGCGCCCTTCAAGGGCGGCCGCGCCGCGCTGCAGAAGCTGCTGCACGCCGCCTACAAGCGCGGGGACACGTCCGTGGAGGTGCGCGTGCGGCGCCCCGCGCACGCGCAGCAGCAGCTGGTGCCGGGGGAGGTGGACAGCAGCGGCGAGCTGCTGGGCCCCGGCTCGGACGCGGCGGCCGCCAGGATGCAGGCCTGCATAGTGCCGCAGGAGACAACCGGCGGCGGCGGCGGGATGGCGATGGTGGGGCGCAGCCAGAAGTACGTGCTCCGGTCCATCCGCGACCCCAACTACGCCGTCGGGCTCGTCGACCGCAGCGAGAGCGAATGCGTCGCCTTCCGAGGTAAACAGCAGCCGCACGGCACCGCCGCGTTTCCGCCATCATCCAATCCGCAGATATTTTCTAGAACCTCCGCAGATCTTTATTTCCGATTCAACTTGTTCGATTTTTTGCTTGCGATTGCGTTAGTTAGCGAAGAAAAGTAAAAGTCTTCGACTGAGTTTTCGCTACATGCCGGGTTGGACTTGAGAAAAAGGATAGGGCGCCGATGATGCGTGCATGCGCGCGTTCCCGCTGCATGCGACTTTCGCGCACAGGTTGGTGTACTTTGACAGGCGGCACCGGACACCATCTTTATCGTTTTCTCTCCCGATCGATCGCGATAGAATTCTTTTTGGCGCGCTCGATCATCCACAAGACTGGTTTCGGCTGCATGCTGATGCGCCGAGGCATATGCTTGGATCAGTTTTGGCCGCCTAGTGAAGATGATTTGGCGTGCTCGATCACTCACAAGGGCTGGTTTTGTTTGCACGCCAAGGCATATGCTTGGATCAGTTGTAAAATATGGTCACTTCCGTGGTACGGTCATCGTGTTTAGTACTTTAGTTAGGAAATGTGATCGGGATATTCCTACGTATATAACGGGAAAGAGCTAGCTGCTGATAGCATTGTTGTTCTTGTTGTGTTTTAGGCTGCTTTCGTTTCCAGTTTTTTGGACTGGTAATTTGGCCTGGCCAACTTATATATAGAGCTGTTTGCAGTCCACAGATATGCTATGATATATAAATACATCTACTGCCTTTTTAATGCTAATATGCTACTTCTAAATATTGGCAGTATGTGAAACAGCAATTTGTTATGATGTGCAACGTACTTAAGGGAAAATGAACTTCACGGCCAATATGTTCCTTCTACCCGTATAAGAGTTTAGGTCCCTATTTTCCATTTAGCCGGCCGGGTAGGTATACGGTACGTATGCACCCATGCTTAGCCAGATCTTACCAAACATTGAATCATCAGTCTAGCTCTAGTCGCATGCCCGTACTTCCAGGCAGCAGACACGGCGGTGCACGTTGAATGGAATCTGCATTTGGATTCAATCATTCATACACGGCAACGGCGTCCACTTGCGGATTTAGTATTCAATGGCAATGTTCCTCTGAGATCATAATGCGGTTCGGAGATTCACCGGTTGACTTTATACCTCCTAGGTCGATGATGTCGCGTCCAGCTTGTTCGCACTAGGAGTAATAAGTAAAAAAAAACTCGCACATGGTTGCAGATCGTGCAGACGCCTTGGTTCGAGCTTGAGACTCCTCTGCAAATCTAATGCCATCTCCTGATGATCAAATAAAGAATCTACAAATCTACTGTCATCTCCAGATGCTCAAATAAAGAACTGAAACACGATCAGCTGTTCGATAAATATCGTAATGTTATTACGTCATGGCCGACGTTGATCGCTCGCTCACGACGGCGGCGGCGGTGGTGCATGCATGCAGGGTCGAGGAGCTCTCGGGTGGTGTGCGCGCTGAGCAAGGCGCAGCTGCAGGACGGCTACGTGTCCTACCCGTGGGAGAAGAAGATGAAGGAGGTGCTGCCGGTGCCCAGCTCCAGCAGCTTCCTCTCCCTGCTCGTCCTCCCCACCGCGCTCGACCGCGCCAACTCCCGCTACAACTCCGTCGACGACACGCTGGCCCGCGCCAACGCCTGGTTCCTCTCCTCGCAGGCCGCCGGCGTGCCCATCGCCTTCCTCAACGTCCAGACCGAGGCCCTCCTCACCAAGGTTCCTTATACTATATTTTGCCATCAGAATGATTATGTGGGGGATGTTTTTGGTGTTTTTCTGACGTTCTCGCATGCATGGTGCAGATCTCCGGCGACATGGCCTCAGCGACGGTCAACTCCGGGTCACTGGCCGACCTCCCGAACCTTGCCAACGCGAGCCTGTACGGGTTCGAGGACTACCACGGCGTGGACATCGGCGTGGTGAAGGCGGTGCGCCTCTGGTTCACAGCGGCCGCCGGAGAAATGCCCGTGGAGATCATCCTCGAGGAGGGCGACACCAAGCTCGGCTTCGCCATCAGTCGCACCGAAGAGGTAGCAATGCCGGAGGAATGTCTGTCTCTGTATGTCTCTACTTCTAGCTCTAGTGCGCGTTTGAACTGATTCGCTCTTGGAAATGGGAATGGGGTGCAGGGCTTCCTCTACATCTCGTCGGTCATGGAAGACGACGGCGACCGGCCGGCGCCGTCGACGCGGTCGGGGCTGCGGGACCTCTACCGGGAGGCGAAGCGCGCGTCCAAGCTGCTGGTCATCTCCCGGGTGTCGTGCCGCAAGGTGCTGCCGTGGATGGTGTCCACCTCCGGGGCCATCCGGTGCTTCGACACCGTGTCGCTCAGCCAGAAGCTGTCCCTGCACCGGCACGCCCTGCGCCCCATCCTGCTCCACGTCCTCATGTGGGACTTCGGCACCGACGCGCCGAACCGGCCGCAGGGGGCGCCCTGCCCGACGCCGCAGCCGTCCCCGGCGTTTGCCGAGCTGCTGCGGCAGAACTCCTTCTCGTGGGTCGACCAGCCGCCGCAGCCCGACGGCGAGCCGGGGATGGTGCAGGGGAGGGACACCGCAGGGGACGCCTCCTTCAGGTTCCACAACTTCTCGCTGCCCAACAACTGGGTCTGAAGTCTGATGAAACGCCTTGACTACGTGCGTGGCCGCTGTACTGTACATATGTGCATCTCAATTAGCCGGTTTGTGATGAGAAGAAACAACGCTTTGCAGTGTCACAGCTTACTGCGCAGAGTGGAGTGGACTATAATTTTGACCCCTAAAATAGTGTTACTAGTGCTGTGCGTTTGATGTTTCAGCTCAGAACAGATTTATCGGTTGCAAAACGGATTGCAAGGATGATTTTCGTAGACAGCAACCCTGATATCAGTTCAGTACACTTCGGTTCGAGAATAACAGTACCACTATTATTTAATTTTCACAGGTGCTATCAGTTCAGTACACCAAAGCATGAGCATCCGCTATAACTTAACAGGGGGATCAAATGGACATATACTTAGCATGGACATAGATAGGGTTGTGTCGGAAATAGACCGGCGCAACCTCGGTATGTCAACAAAGTTGAATGAAGATACAAGTATCAGCTTGGATTATCGCAATTCGCGTTCTGACCACAGAAGGCGGATTAACGAGTCACCAGATTAATCGGCGGTCTGTGTACGCCTAGAGTGCAACCTTCCCTTTCAGATTGATCGCCGAGAGCTCTTGCTCAACATACTCCCCGGCACATATAGGCGGATAACTATGAGCATTGGGTGCTTCAGCAAAGTGGCCCAATGGCTTGAGTGTCGCATCGGAAGCAATGTGCGAGAATAGCTGTTTGGACATACATAGAAATCGGTTAGTCAATAACTCGGCAGAGCACATAGGATTGTGGAAACCGTGACGAGGTTAGCAGACATATGGTGGGAACTGAGAGTACTTACCGTCGATGAGATCCTCCACAAGCTTCGGTTCTGCTCTTTAGCTAGTTCTATTGCCTCTAATGTTCTCTTGGTCACCACTACCTCATGCATTCCAGCTAAACATTCGCCACCAGTAAGCCATTCCAACTGTACAGAAAAGGAGCACATAAAAATAGTGAGGTGTATCCTTTTAGGCCTCCTTTGGTTTGTAGGAATTTTGTAGGAACTCTATAGGATAGGATTTGCAAAGGAAAAATTCCTTTGAAGCCCTTTGGTTTGTAGGAATGGATTCCTATTCCTATATAGGATAGGAATCAATCCTTCACATTTTGGAGGGAAAAAATCATTAGCCTAGACTCAATGGAAAAATTCCTATCCTATGCATCAAATGGCATCTCTTCTATATAGGAATTAAGATGCATGTCATCTCACTTCCTATGATTTTCCTATTCCTATAAAATTCCTATCCTATGAACCAAATGAGGCGAGCGTGTGCACGTGCTTCACTGCCACACCCAGCACCCTGGAAATACTGCCCAGCTCTCATTTGCCTAACATTTCCATACAAGTATTTATAGATCCTTACATGCAAGTGTGTAATATTTCAGGAAAGACTCAGATATGAAACTAAAGTTTGATTTCAAGATGACAAAATCAACTATTTCAGAAAAAACAGTACTTGTATATAAGAACAAAATATTAAAGACAATATGCATAAGTATCATTTCATCAAACTAGGAGTGCAGAACAATTGAAAATGCATCCAGTGAAAATGGCAGAACTAACCTGTTTCCCTGACTGAATGAGAAGACAGCCAACAGGGACCTTCACCTCCATCTTTTTACCATTACTTAACCAAATGTTCAGGCCTGGAAATCTACTACGACCATGAATGGTCAAGAAATTAAGATCATAATGGAACCCAGCAAACACAGTGCCCTCAGAACCGTGACGCATCAGATTACTTCCGGTTGGTGCTAGGAGGTGCGGTCCCTATTGAAACACGAGAATAATTGAGCAGTGTCAATAGGATGATCAAAGAACTTCAACATGAATAATACTTCTTTTTAAAAGAACATGAATAATACTTCTTTTTAGAAGAACACTTCTAGTACTCAAAATGCTGGATTGCACGACTGAAAAATCAGAAGATCCCATACCACACCTTTAAACCAACTAAGGCATTGAAATTTTACTAATAGCTGGAACGCGGCACTGTTTTAAGAACATTCATTTCAGATAAATTTAAGAATTATAACAGAACGAGTGAGCGTGCTGAGAATTATAACATTACCTCCTTCATCAAAGAGGTAAATGCATCCTTTGACAAGCCAAATCCAATTGCTGCCATCTCAGCAACAACCTACAAAAGAAGTGTGTCCAACCAACTTCTGAATATTGTATAATATAGACTTGCCATGCATAAACTGCAGAAAACATCAACTTAGAAAAAGTGTGGACTGAATATGTACCTCAATTGCAGAAATCATTTTTGCACCCCAGGAATCCATTGTCTCTTTCCACTCCGGTAATCCATCAGGAATAACAGGTTCTGCGTTCAGCTCCTACACAAAAATTGCTCACAATTCAGCATATAACGCGCAAATAGTGGCTAGACGTGAAGCGTGGAATTCATTCAGACTTCCACATCACACTGAAGAGATCATGTAGAAATGGCCACCTTAAAGCGGGTATTCGACGGGCGAGGACCCACTCTCCACATGTAGCGCCATTTCGGGTCTGGTCCCTTAGGGGTGGCTGGTTGAAACTCCTCTGGCATACTCTTGATCCTGTCTTGCATCTCCTTGTCGACGAGGCTGCGAGGCACCTCCACGCCTTCAGGTGTCACGCCGACCTTATCATATAAACAGGATCAAAATCCATCATTGCAAATGGGGTAACTTAAGGCATCAAACATTCAGCGTAACTGTTGGATGTATCAATCTTATGTGCCTGAATTTGATGGTGATTTTATAATGCAGAGGATCATATCAGAGAACTTGAACCGGGAACAAGTACTGCTACTGATCCTAGAATGTCGAACTTAATTTCGTCCGAACCCTAGCCTCCGTCCCCACCTAATCGGACACCATAATTCGCCGGGGAAGCGGGGGGATGCGGAGGCTACCGCTTCCATCAAACGGAATCATTTAGTAGTACCTGGTAGTGGAGGTGGGGGCGCTCCTGGAGGCGCTTGGAGTCGTCGGATCGGGCGAAGTAGCGCTCGACGACGTCGAGGAAGCGGTCGTTGTCGGCGGCGGTGCAGCGGGGGTCCTTGACCAGCAGCGCCCCCGTGTCCCGCAGGCTGGCGCTCACCGTGGCGCAGAGCGCGCGCAGCGCTTCCTCCGCCTCGGCCGGCGCGGCGTCGCCGGCGGCGGCCTGCAGGAAGGGCGCGAGATCCACCACGGGGAGGTCCATTGGGCTGCGGACGGGCGGCGGCGGGAGAGGCGAGTTAAATTCCGCTGCCGCTAAAAAAAATGCGGTTGTGAGGGGGATCGGATTGTGGAACCCGCGCTGGCTGCGTCTGTCAGTAGTAGTAACTGGTGGAACAGCGGGTGGGGCGACCGGGCGAGAGAGAAATGTTGCGTGAAGGAAGGGGGCCGAGAGAGGGAGAGCCGGGGCCGGAACCGCAAACCGTGTGCGCACGGAACCGGTCTGGATAGAGATTCTTCCCCGGTACGGCGGCGGTGCGGTCGCGCCGCGCACGCAAGGGAAAGCCAAAGCGGCGGAGAAGCGGCTCCTGTTTCTTGCGCGCGTCCACTTGTGTCGTGTGGTGGCTTTCCAGCCCAGCGATTGCTGAAAGCAACGCATGCACTTTTTCCCATTTTTTTTCCTTGAACAAGCAAAGGCGCCAATTCATTCATACCGCAAACAGTTTACAGTGACAGTTACATACGATTCCCTGTAGTTGCATGTCCAGGCACATCAGCTTCAAAGGGCAATCAATTGTCCTCAGGATGATCTGCATTGTTGCAAGAGACTTCAACTGGCTGGACTGTTGTGTGGAGGAGTGCTGGCTGGGCTAAACCATGTGCCTCCATGCTATGGAGTCTTGAGATGTGAAAAAACTCAGCTGAAGATGAATCCGTGATGCAGACCTCTAACCTTCGAGTGTCATGGACCTGTTCTAGGCGATCTTGTGGCAACTGCTTTTCGCCCGTGGTAAATTGTTTGTACGGAAGGCCACTTCTTTTATTTGTGTAACACCCTCGAACTTTCTCCAAATCAAACATTGTTTTTATCAACTAAACAATTAACTTGGATAGTTTATTTTTGCCATTTTGTTATATGGTGAATAAATAAACCCCTTCTCTCTTCCCTAGTATCGGATGAAAGACTTAACCCTGAATCATCGGACACGACCTCGTTGTGATATTTTGTGAATATATGCCAGACGGTCGCCGTTATAGTCGAGATGATTTGTGCGGTCTCAAAATTGTCTAGTGAGGCTACGTTTCAAATTTCATTCGAAACAGAGTCCATTTGACACCTGAACCGTTAAATATGCAAAGGATATTAGCTGGTTTAAATAGATGAATTTACTAAATGAACTTGCTACCGGGCTTTTAACTTCTCTCTCTCTCTCTCACTCACTCACTCACTCACTCACTCTCTCTCTCTCTCTCTCTCACACACACACACACACATTCCGATGCCCAAAAGCCCACCTAAATTTGCCCTCTAAATTCCAGCCCAAACCCGCACATAAGCCCTGCTATATATGGTACACACACACACCGCCATTTGGGGACAAAAACCCTAATCCTCTCCATCCCAACCTGTTGCAGGGTGGAACCCTATGTGGAGATCTTTCACGAATTGGAGGGGAAATCCCCAAGAACACGAAGAACACAAAGAGAGGGGAAACACTCAAATTGACTAGATCCAGTCACACATATGCTAGATCCAAGAACACACAAGAGGTCACAATGAATCCAAGGACAACAAAGGAAAGATACAAGGTACTGGTTCATCCCAATCCTATGAGGAGAGAGGTCTTGATGATCCTATGATGGGGATCCTTACCAAGATGGGGGCTTGATATCCACTAGGGATCTTCTCCTAGGAGGTCTTGATCTCCTAGAGGAGTGGGTACTGTTGGGGAACGTAGCAGAAATTCAAAATTTTCCTACGTGTCACCAAGATCTATCTATGGAGAAACCAGCAACGAGGGGAAGGAGAGTGCATCTACATACCCTTGTAGATCGCTAAGCGGAAGCGTTCAAGTGAACGGGGTTGATGGAGTCGTACTCGTCGTGATTCAGATCACCGATGATCCTAGTGCCGAACGGACAACACCTCCGCGTTCAACACACGTACAGCTCGACGATGTCTCCCACGCCTTGATCCAGCAAGGAGAGAGGGAGAGGTTGAGGAAGACTCCATCCAACAGCAGCACAACGGCGTGGTGGTGATGGAGGAGCGTGGCAATCCTGTAGGGCTTCGCCAAGCACCTACGGGAGAGGAGGAGGTGTCACGGGAGGGAGGGAGGCGCCAAGGGCTCAGGTATGGATGCCCTCCCTCCCCTCCACTATATATAGGGGCAGGGGAGAGGGGGAGGCGCAGCCTTGCCCCTTCCTCCAAGGAAGGGGTGCGGCTAAGAGGGGGGGAGGAGTCCATCCTCCCCAAGGCACCTCGGAGGTGCCTTCCCCCTTTAGGACTCTCCCCTTTTTCCTATATCTTGGCGCATGGGCCTCTAGGGGCTGGTGCCCTTGGCCCATGTCAGGACCCCGACTCGATGTCACATCGATCTAGCCGGTAACACCTCATATCACTTTGCGGCCTCACGCACGGTATCCCCACGGGTGTCGCCTTACCTTTGCCCGGGACCGTTTGCGCCTTTTGGCTCACGTATATGATAGTGTCGCTAACATCCATATGATAAGGAGCCCGGGCTGACATGACTAGTCGTAAACCCAAAGTGGCACAGACTTACAGGGACAGGCATCCATGACCCAGCTTCGAACGTGTCGGTCATCAGCAAGTGGGTCCGGGCTGTAGCACTGGGCTAGCAGGACTCCGGTAAACCGGGCTGTAGCGGGCTAACAGGACTCCGGTACTCAATGCGTGACATTTCCCCGAAGGGACAGACACAGGAACGAAGAAGGACACATGCCGGCCAGCCTAAGTGTTCCAGAGCAGTAGCAAGCTACCATGGCTCAGCGGTAACACTAGGAGACATTTCCCGGTAAGAGAGGCTACTAAAGATAAACAACTAGATAGTCAGATCCCACACATACCAAGCATTTCAATCATACACACAATATGCTCGATATGTGCAAATACAACGAAGCATCACAACATGACTCTACGACACCAGTACTTTATTTAAGGCTCAGGGAGCCATACATATCATACACAAAGGTACGGGTCTCACGACCCAACATACAAGTCATACAGTCATACAAACCAGCAACGGAAGTAACTTGTCTGAGTACAGACAACTAGTAAAATAAAAGAGGCTTGGAAAGCCTAGCTATACTACATGGTCCTTCACAAGCTCAGGGTCACCACCTGGGCCTTTAGCCTACTCGTTGATGTCAACGTCTACATAGAACCCATCAGAAGGGGTTGCAGCGTCTTCTGTAAAAATGTAAATTATAGCAACATGAGTACAAAGGTACTCAGCAAGACTTACATCAGATCCTACATACATGCATATTATCAAGAAGGGTTGGTGGAGTTATTGCAGCAAGCCAGCTTTGACTCTTGGCTAGACTATCCTACGATACTCCAACTTGAAATGGTTTTGCGCACACGAGTCCACTACTCACCACTTCAATACACTACCGAGGATCCACCTCCGTCTCCCTACGGAAAAGCCATCCTCGGCACTCACACTTATCTTGAGGCTTTTAGTAGTTTCCATTTACTTGTCTATGAACTGTATAGGCAACCAAGTAGTCCTTTACCGCGGACGCGGCTATTCGAATAGATCATGATAACCCTGCAGGGGTGTACTTCTTCATACATGTTTCCACCACTTAGCGTCTGCACACGACATGTGCTCGGCAGACTTCAAGCGAAAGCCGACGTGGGTGTAGACCACGACCTACCTAAACACTTAAGCCTCTAGTCCAGGTTTATCGCCTATCCAGGTTCCATCCGCAGGGAGTCCGGCCGAGGTTTCCCATACGGCCCCGAACGATGTGAACAGGGTTTCCGAGATACCTAACGGGTATTCGGTACACCCGGCCACGTACCTACCGCATCACAGCCCACCCCTATGGTCAGCGCTGTCCACGGCCTCCAGTAGGCTACAAACACCAGAAACTACTTGCAACTCCTAGACAGAGAGCTAGGGTGAATAAGAAGTCGAGCGGGGTCATATTTCAGGGCCCAATGCATGGTAGTAGCTGTATCTTAAATCACACATACAGATCTCAGTGCTCAAGGTCGGCTTCAATGAAACAACCCACCATGTACTCCTACATGGCCTCTCATCGATACCTTTACCAAATCGTGTTCACCACACCACTCTCATTACCGACATAATCATTTCACTCTAGCCATCACCCAGATGAACCAGACCTGACACGACTCTAAGCATAGCAGGCATAGCAAGGTAGGAACAACACATACATATGGCTCAATCAACTCCTACACATGCTAGTGGGTTTCATCTAGTTACTGTGGCAATGACAGGTCATGCAGAGGAAATGGGTTCAACTACCGTAGCACACAGCAGTTTGAAACGCGTTGTCTTAATGCAGTAAAAAAGAGCAGGAGCGAGAACATGGGATTGTATCGATATGATCAAATGATTGGTTGCTTGCCTGATGGTTCGATGCACTGATACGGTTCTTCGTTAGGGTAATCACGGTACTCCTCGGAGGCAGAACCTGTCGCAAAGGACACCGATACACAACCATCACCAAACAATGTGCAACAATATGATGCATGCATGAAACATGGCAATATGAGTGTGTTGGGCTAATGCAACTAAAACCAGAAGGGTTTGAACAAATTTGAATCAAGGATTCAAATTTCAAATTCAAATATGGCCTTTTAAAGTGCTTTTCCTTGTTCTGCTTAAAACATCAATTTAACTTGTTTGATCATGCATGAAAATAGTACAGATGGATAGATTGGATTTTTCTGATCATTTTTCATATATAATTTGTCCAATTTGGAGTTACAGAATAAAAGTTATGAATTTTTGAAGTTTAAATAATATTCTGGAATTTCCTGATTTAAATTAAATCCAGAAAATCAATTACTGCGTCAGCCTGACGTCAGTGTGATGTCAGCAGGTCAACGGAACTGGTCCAGGTCAAACCTGACAGTGGGTCCCGCATGTCAGGGTGATTATTTTAATTAAAATTTAATTAAAACTAATCCTGTTTAATTAACAGGGCTGGGCCCCACCTGTCATTGACTCAGGGGAGTCAACCAGGGCCCACCCGTGGTCAAACCCGGGTCGGCTGCACCGGCGTTTAGCCGCCGGCGAGCCCGACGCGGCGGCGGGAGTGGTTTTGGCTATTCCGGCCACCAAATGGGCCGCGGAGATCACCGGAGTGGAGCTGAGGACAAACCGCAGCTCTTGGCGGAGTCCGTTGGGGTCGGGGTGGCCGGAGTTGGCGCCGGCGACGACCTTGGCGGCCACCGGGGTTCGGCCGAAGACGAACTTGACGCTAGAGGGTTCGGTGAGGCTCGTGGAGTAGCTAGCTAGGTGCTGCGGGACTTGGTGAGTAAGATGGACACCATCTTGTGGCCGGAGGATGACTGGGAGCACGTCGGCGACGAGCTCCACGGCGGTGGGTGCGGTTGAGCTCCGGGAGGTTGCTACACGGCTCGGGAGCAAGAACGGAAGGGAGGGGAAGATGGCTAAGCTCACAGTGAGTGCGACGGAGTCCTTGGTGCGGCCGGAGATGGACCGGAGCGACGACGGCGTTGAAGGGGATCTCCGGCGACGGTGAGCTCGGGCGAGGTCGGTGCGGTGGTCTCGGGCGTTGCGAGCGCTCGGGGCTCGGCTGCTCGATGAAGTGGACAGCGGCGGAGCTCCTGGACACGGTGAGACGGCGTGGGGTGGTCGGAGGGCGTGGCTACGGCGAGGGGGTGGCGGCGATGGCGTCGGCCATGGCTGGGGCGTGCGAGGGGGAGGAGCTGGAGAGGAGAGGGGGTGTCTGGGGGGTTCGGGGGAGAGAGAGAGGCCGATCCTCGACGTCACCTGGCGAGGGGAGCGGCGAGGCGGCGAGCAGGTGCGTGGCGCACGCCGCGGTCGCCGTCGGGCACCTGCCTGCCTGCCTGGCCGGCAAGCAGCTCGCTGGAGCGGTGCTGGGCTGGGCCGGCAGGTGGGCCGGGGCAGGCGCCAGGTAAGTTTTTTCATTTTCTTCTGTTTTCTGTTTTTCTAATACTTCTGCAACTTTGTTGAATTAAATAAAATACCTAGGCAATTTCAAAAATCACCAAATCACTCCTGGTCCATAGCTGGATTATTTCCAACATGAAACATTTTAGTTTGGAGGTATTTGAGCATTTAAATATTTTATATAATTTTAAATGCCCAAATTCAAATATTTATGAATTAATTCAAAAACCCTAAGATGGCCTAGGAAAATGTGCACCACTTTTGGCAGAGGTTCTGAACCAAGACAAAAATGATGGACATTTTAGAAGGGCATTTCAGGTTCATTGAAAATTATTTTAGTAAACCCTAGTTGGTTTCAGAGGGGACTGGGGGTTCTGTCATCCCCATTTCAAGTTTCTGATGAAAGAATAAACATGATGCAACACTCTAATGCATGACTAGCTAGGTTGTGACAGTAAGAATCCATCACACCCGATCATCACGTGGTGCTTAGAAGCGACGAACTGTAGCAACGGTGCACAGTTAGGGGAGAACACTTCTTGAAATTTTGTAAGGGATCATCTTATTTACTACCGTCGTCCTAAGTAAACAAGATGCATAAACATGATAAACATCACATGCAATCAAATAGTGACATGATATGGCCAATATCATTTTGCTCCTTTTGATCTTCATCTTCGGGGCTCCATGATCATCATCGTCACCGGCATGACACCATGATCTCCATCATCATGATCTCCATCATCGTGTCTTCATGAGGTTGTCACTCCAACGACTACTTCTACTTCTATGGCTAACGCGTTTAGCAATAAAGTAAAGTAATTTACATGGCGTTCTTCAATGACACGCAGGTCATACAATAAATAAAGACAACTCCTATGGCTCCTGCCGGTTGTCATACTCATCGACATGCAAGTCGTGATTCCTATTACAAGAACATGATCAATCTCATACATCACATATCATTCATCACATTCCTCTTGGCCATATCACATCACATAGCATACCCTGCAAAAACAAGTTAGACGTCCTCTAATTGTTGTTGCATGTTTTACGTGGCTGCTATGGGTTTCTAGCAAGAACGTTTCTTACCTACGCAACACCACAACGTGATATGCCAATTGCTATTTACCCTTCATAAGGACCCTTTTCATCGAATCCGTTCCGACTAAAGTGGGAGAGACTGGCACCCGCTAGCCACCTTATGCACCAAGTGCATGTCAATCGGTGGAACCTGTCTCACGTAAGAGTACGTGTAAGGTCGGTCCGGGCCGCTTCATCCCACAATACCGTCGAAACAAGATTGGACTAGTAACGGTAAGCATATTGAACAAAATCAACGCCCACAACTACTTTGTGTTCTACTCGTGCAAAGAATCTACGCAATAGACCTAGCTCATGATGCCACTGTTGGGGAACGTAGCAGAAATTCAAAATTTTCTTACGTGTCACCAAGATCTATCTATGGAGAAACCAGCAACGAGGGGAAGGAGAGTGCATCTACATACCCTTGTAGATCGCTAAGCGGAAGCGTTCAAGAGAACGGGGTTGAAGGAGTCGTACTCGTCGTGATTCAAATCACCGGAGATCCTAGTGCCGAACGGACGGCACCTCCGCGTTCAACACACGTACAGCCCGGTGACGTCTCCCACGCCTTGATCCAGCAAGGAGAGAGGGAGAGGTTGAGGAAGACTCCATCCAAAAGCAGCACAATGGCGTGGTGGTGATGGAGGAGTGTGGCAATCCAGCAGGGCTTCGCCAAGCACCACGGGAGAGGAGGAGTAGGGAGAGGGGTAGGGCTGCACCAAGAGGGAGAAGTTCTCATGTGTTATGGGCAGCCCCATGCCTCTATTTATATAGGGGAGAAGGGGGATGCGCCCCCTTTAGGGTTTCCCACCCCAAGGGGTGCGGCCAGCCCTAGATGGGACTTGGGGAGGCGGCCAAGAGGGGGAGAGAGGGGGCGCACCCTAGGGTGGGCCTATAGGCCCATATGCGCCTAGGGTTTCCCCTCTCCCCTCCTAGCTGCGCCTTGGGCAAGGGTGGGAGGCGCACCAGCCCACTCTGGGGCTGGTCCCTTTCCACTCTAGGCCCATGCAAGCCTCCGGGGCCGGTGGCCCCACTTGGTGGACCCCGGGACCCTCCCGGTGGTCCCGGTACGTTACCGATAAAACCCGAAATTTTTCCGGTGACCAAAACAGGACTTCCCATATATAAATCTTTACCTCCGGACCATTCCGGAACTCCTCGTGACGTCCAGGATCTCATCCGGGACTCCGAACAACATTCGGTAACCACATACAAACTTCCTTTATAACCCTAGCGTCATCGAACCTTAAGTGTGTAGACCCTACGGGTTCGGGAGACATGCAGACATGACCGAGACGTTCTCCGGTCAATAACCAACAGCGGGATCTGGATACCCATGTTGGCTCCCACATGTTCCACGATGATCTCATCGGATGAACCACGATGTCAAGGACTTAATCAATCCCGTATGCAATTCCCTTTGTCTAGCGGTATTTTACTTGCCCGAGATTCGATCGTCGGTATACCGATACCTTGTTCAATCTCGTTTCCGGAAAGTCTCTTTACTCGTTCCGTAACACATCATCCCGTGATCAACTGCTTGATCACATTGTGCACATTATGATGATGTCCTACCGAGTGGGCCCAGAGATACCTCTCCGTTTACACGGAGTGACAAATCCCAGTCTCGATTCGTGCCAACCCAACAGACACTTTCGGAGATACCTGTAATGCACCTTTATAGCCACCCAGTTACGTTGTGACGTTTGGTACACCCAAAGCATTCCTACGGTATCCGGGAGTTGCACAATCTCATGGTCTAAGGAAAAGATACTTGACATTAGAAAAGCTTTAGCATACGAACTACACGATCTTTGTGCTAGGCTTAGGATTGGGTCTTGTCCATCACATCATTCTCCTAATGATGTGATCCCGTTATCAACGACATCCAATGTCCATAGCCAGGAAACCATGACTATCTGTTGATCACAACGAGCTAGTCAACTAGAGGCTTACTAGGGACATGGTGTTGTCTACGTATCCACACATGTATCTGAGTTTCCTATCAATACAATTCTAGCATGGATAATAAACGATTATCATGAACAAGGAAATATAATAATAATCAATTTATTATTGCCTCTAGGGCATATTTCCAACAGTCTCCCACTTGCACTAGAGTCAATAATCTAGTTCACATCGATATGTGATTAACACTCAAGGTCACATCCCCATGTGACTAACACCCAAAGAGTTTACTAGAGTCAATAATCTAGTTCACATTTACCATGTGATTAACACTCGATGAGTTCTGGGTTTGATCATGTTATGCTTGTGAGAGAGGTTATAGTCAACGGGTCTGAACCTTTCAGATCCGTGTGTGCTTTACAAATCTCTATGTCATCTCCTAGATGCAGCTACCACGTTCTATTTGGAGCTATTCCAAATAACTGTTCTACTTGGAGCTATTCTAAATTGTTGCTCCATTATACGTATCCGGTATCTCTACTCAGAGCTATCCGGATAGGTGTTAAGCTTGCATCGACGTAACCCTTTACGACAAACTCTTTTACCACCTCCATAATTGAGAAAATTCCTTAGTCCACTAGTTACTAAGGATAACTTTGACCACTGTCCTGTGATCCATTCTTGGATCACTCTTGTACCCCTTGACTGACTCATGGTAAAGCACACTTCAGGTGCGGTACACAGCATAGCATACTGTAGAGCCTATGTCTTAAGCATAGGGGACGACCTTCGTTCCTTTCTCTCTATTCTGCCATGGTCGAGCTTTAAGTCTTAACTTCATACCTTACAACTCAGGCAAGAACTCCTTCTTTGACTGATCCATCTTGAACACCTTCAAGATCACGTCAAGGCATGTGCTCATTTGAAAGTACTATTAAGCGTTTTGATCTATCCTTATAGATCTTGATGCTCAATGTTCAAGTAGCTTAATCCAGGTTTTCGATTGAAAACACTTTCCAAATAACCCTATATGCTTTCCAGAAATTCTACGTCATTTCTGATCATTAATATGTCAACAACATATACTCATCAGAAATTCTATAGTGCTCCCACTCACTTCTTTGGAAATACAAGTTTCTCATAAACTTTGTATACACCCAAAATCTTTGATCATCATCAAAGCATACATTCCAACTCCGAGATGCTCATTCCAGTCCTCAGAAGGATTGCTGGAGCTTTGCATACTTATTAGCATATTTCAGGATAGACAAAACCTTCCGGTTGTATCACATACAACCTTTTCTCAAGAATCGTCGAGGAAACAATGTTTTGACATCCTATCTGCAAGATTTCATAAATAATGCAGTAATTGCTAATATAATTCCAACAGACTCTTAGCATCGCTACGAGTGAGAAAGTCTCATCGTAGTCAACTCCTTGAACTTGTCGAAAAACATCTTAACGACAAGTCGAGCTTTCTCAATGGTGACACTTACCATCATTGTCTGTCTTCCTTTCAAAATCCATATGTACCTAACAGCCTTACGACCATCAAGTAGTTCTTCCAAAGTCTACACTTTGTTTTCATACATGGATCCTCTCTCGGGTTTTATGGCCTTGAGCCATTTATCGGAATCCGGGCCCACCATTGCTTCTCCATAGCTCGTAGGTTCATTGTTGTCTAGCAACATGACTTCCAAGACAGGATTACGTACCACTCTGAAGTAGTACGCATCCTTGTCATCCCACGAGGTTTGGTAGTGACTTGATCTGAAGTTTCATGATCACTATCATAAACTTCCACTTCAATTGGTGTAGGTGCCACAGGAACAACTCTTTGTGCCCTGCTATACACTAGTTGAAGTGACGGTTCAATAACCTCATCAAGTCTCCACCATCCTCCCACTCAATTCTTTCGAGAGAAACTTTTCCTCGAGAAAGGACCCGATTCTAGAAACAATCCCTTATTGCTTTCGAATCTGAGACAGGAGGTATACCCAACTGTTTTGGGTGTCCTATGAAGATGCATTTTATCTGCTTTGGGCTCGAGCTTATCAACCTGAAACCTTTTCACATAAGCGTCGCAGCCCCAAACTTTCAAGAAATGGCAACTTAGGTTTCTCCAAACCATAGTTCATACGGTGTCGTCTCAACGAAATTATGTGGTGCCCTATTTAAAGTGAATGTGGTTGTCTCTAATGCCTAACCCATGAACGATAGTGGTAACTCGATAAGAGACATCATGGTATGCACCATATCCAATAGGGTGCAACTATGACGTTTGGACACACCATCACACTATGGTGTTCCAGGCTGTACCAGTTGTGAAACAATTTCCACAATGTCTTAATTCTGTGCCAAACTCGTGATTCAGATATTCATCTCTATGATCATATCATAGATCTTTTATCCTCTTGTCACGACGATCTTTCAACTTCACCCTGAAATTACTTGAACCTTTCAATAATTCAGACTCGTGATTCATCAAGTAAATATACTCAACATCTACTCGAATCATCTGTGAAGTAAGAACATAACGATATTCACTGCATGCCTCAACACTCATTGGACTGCACACATCAAAATGTGTTACTTCCAACAAGTTGCTATCTTGTTCCATCTTACTGAAAACGAGGCTTTTCAGTCATCTTGCCCATGTGGTATGATTTGCATGTCCCAAGTGATTCAAAATCAAGTGAGTCCAAACGGTCCATTTGCATGGAGTTTCTTCATGCATATACACCAATAGACATGGTTCGCATGTCTCAAACTTTTCAAAAACGAGTGAGCCCAAAGATCCATCAATATGGAGCTTCTTCATGCGTTTTATACCGATATGACTTACGTGGCAGTGCCACAAGTAGGTGGTACTATCATTACTATCTTTTGGCATGAACATGTGTATCACTACGATCGAGATTTAATAAACCATTCATTTTAGGTGTAAGACCATTGAAGGTATTATTCAAATAAACAGAGTAACCATTATTCTCCTTAAATGAATAACCGTATTGCGATAGACGTAATCCAATCATGTCTATGCTCAACGCAAACACCAAATAACAATTATTTAGGTTTAACACCAATCTCTTTGGTAGCGGGAGCGTGCGATGCTTGATCACATCAAACTTGGAAATACTTCCAACACATATCGACAGCTCACCTTTAGCTAGTCTCCATTTATTCCGTAGCCTTTTGTTTCGAGTTACTAACACTTAGCAACCGAACCGGTATCTAATACCCTGGTGCTACTAGGAGTACTAGCAAAGTACACATTAACACAATGTATATCCAATATACTTCTATCGACCTTGCCAGCCTTCTTATCTACCAAGTATCTAGGGTAATTCTGCTCTAGTGGTTGTTCCCCTTATTACAGAAGCACTTAGTCTCGGGTTTGGGTTTTACCTTGGGTTTCTTCACTAGAGCAGCAGCTGATTTGCCATTTCATGAAGTATCCCTTCTTGCCCTTGCCCTTCTTGAAACTAGTGGTTTCACCAACCATCAACAATTGATGCTCCTTCTTGATTTCTACTTTCGCGGTGTCAAACATCGCGAATACCTCAAGGATCATCATATCTATCCCTGATATGTTATAGTTCATCACAAAGCTCTAACAGCTTGGTGGCAATGACTTTGGAGAACCATCACTGTCTTATCTGGAAGATCAACTCCCACTCGATTCAAATGATTGTTGTACTCAGACAATCTGAGCACAAGCTCAACAATTGAGCTTTTCTCCTTAGTTTGCAGGTTAAGAAAGTCATCGGAGGTCTTATACCTCTTGACATGGGCACGAGCCTGAAATCCCAATTTCAGCCCTCAAAACATCTCATATGTTTCGCGATGTTTCAAAAACGTCTTTGGTGCCTCAACTCTAAACCGTTTAACTGAACTATCACGTAGTTATCAAAACGTGTATGTCAGCTGTTCGCAACAACCATAGACAATGTTCGAGGTTCAGCACACTGAGCGGTGCATTAAGGACATAAGCCTTCTATGAAGCAATGAGGACAATCCTCAGTTTACGGACCTAGTCCGCATAATTGCTACTATCAACTTTCAACTAATTTTTCTCTAGGAACATATCTAAACAGTAGAACTATAGCGTGAGCTACGACATAATTTGCAAAAACCATTTGACTATGTTCAGGATAATTAAGTTCATCTTATGAACTCCCACTCAGATAGACATCCCTCTAGTCATCTAAATGATTACATGATCCGAGTCAAACTAGGCCGTGTCCGATCATCACGTGAGACGGACTAGTCATCATCGGTGAACATCTTCATGTTGATCGTATCTTCTATACGACTCATGTTCGACCTTTCGGTCTCCGTGTTCCGAGGCCATGTCTGTACATGCTAGGCTCGTCAAGTTAACCCTAAGTGTTTCGCGTGTGTAAATCTGTCTTACACCCGTTGTATGTGAACGTTAGAATCTAACACCCGATCATCACGTGGTGCTTCGAAACACGAACTGTCGCAACGGTGCACGGTTAGGGGAGAACACTTCTTGAAATTGTTGTAAGGGATCATCTTATTTACTACCGTCGTTCTAAGCAAATAAGATGTATAAACATGATAAACATCACATGCAATCAAATAGAGTAGTGACATGATATGGCCAATATCATATAGCTCCTTTGATCTTCATCTTCGGGGCTCCATGATCATCTTGTCACCGGCATGACACCATGATCTCCATCATCATGATCTCCATCATCGTGTCTTCATGAAGTTGTCACGCCAACGACTACTTCTACTTCTATGACTAACGCGTTTAGCAATAAAGTAAAGTAGTTTACATGGGGTTCTTCAATGACACGCAGGTCATACAATAAATAAAGACAACTCCTATGGCTCCTGCCGGTTGTCATACTCATCGACATGCAAGTCGTGATTCCTATTACAAGAACATGATCAATCTCATACATCACATATATCATTCATCACATCCTTTTTGGCCATATCACATCACATAGCATACCCTGCAAAAACAAGTTAGACGTCCTCTAATTGTTGTTTGCATGTTTTACGTGGCTGCTATGGGTTTCTAGCAAGAACGTTTCTTACCTACGCATGAACCACAACGTGATATGCCAATTGCTATTTACCCTTCATAAGGACCCTTTTCATCGAATCCGATCCGACTAAAGTGGAAGAGACAGACACCCGCCAGCCACCTTATGCAACTAGTGCATGTTTGTCGGTGGAACTGGTCTCACGTAAGCGTACGTGTAAGGTTGGTCCGGGCCGCTTCATCCCACGATGCCACCGAATCAAGATAAGACTAGTAACGGCAAGCATATTGAACAATATCGACGCCCACAACTACTTTGTGTTCTACTCGTGCAAAGAATCTACGCAATAGACCTAGCTCATGATGCCACTGTTGGGGAACGTAGCAGAAATTCAAAATTTTCCTACGTGTCACCAAGATCTATCTATGGAGAAACCAGCAATGAGGGGAAGGAGAGTGCATCTACATACCCTTGTAGATCGCTATGCGGAAGCGTTCAAGTGAACGGGGTTGATGGAGTCGTACTCGTCGTGATTCAGATCACCGATGATCCTAGTGCCGAACGGACAACACCTCCGCGTTCAACACACGTACAGCTCGACGATGTCTCCCACGCCTTGATCCAGCAAGGAGAGAGGGAGAGGTTGAGGAAGACTCCATCCAACAGCAGCACAATGGCGTGGTGGTGACGGAGGAGCGTGGCAATCCTGTAGGGCTTCGCCAAGCACCTACGGGAGAGGAGGAGGTGTCACGGGAGGGAGGGAGGCGCCAAGGGCTCAGGTATGGATGCCCTCCCTCCCCTCCACTATATATAGGGGCAGGGGAGAGGGGGAGGCGCAGCCTTGCCCCTTCCTCCAAGGAAGGGGTGCGGCTAAGAGGGGGGGAGGAGTCCATCCTCCCCAAGGCACCTCGGAGGTGCCTTCCCCCTTTAGGACTCTCCCCTTTTTCCTATATCTTGGTGCATGGGCCTCTAGGGGCTGGTGCCCTTGGCCCATGTAGGCCAAGGCGCACCCCCTACAGCCCATGTGGCCCCCGGGGCAGGTGGCCCCACCCGGTGGGCCCCCGGGACCCTTCCGGTGGTCCCGGTACAATACCGATGACCCCGAAACTTGTCCCGATGGCCGAAACAGGACTTCCTATATATAAATCTTTACCTCCGGACCATTCCGGAACTCCTCGTGACGTCCGGGATCTCATCCGGGACTCCGAACAACATTCGGTAACCACATACAAGCTTCCTTTATAACCCTAGCGTCATCGAACCTTAAGTGTGTAGACCCTACGGGTTCGGGAGACATGCAGACATGACCGAGACGTTCTCCGGTCAATAACCAACAGCGGGATCTGGATACCCATGTTGGCTCCCACATGTTCCACGATGATCTCATCGGATGAAACACGATGTCAAGGACTCAATCGATCCCGTATACAATTCCCTTTGTCTAGCGGTATTTTACTTGCCCGAGATTTGATCGTCGGTATACCGATACCTTGTTCAATCTCGTTACCGGCAAGTCTCTTTACTCGTTCCGTAACACATCATCCCGTGATCAACCCCTTGGTCACATTGTGCACATTATGATGATGTCCTACCGAGTGGGCCCAGAGATACCTCTCCGTTTACACGGAGTGACAAATCCCAGTCTCGATTCGTGCCAACCCGACAGACACTTTCGGAGATACCTGTAATGCACCTTTATAGCCACCCAGTTACGTTGTGACGTTTGGTACACCCAAAGCATTCCTACGGTATCCGGGAGTTGCACAATCTCATGGTCTAAGGAAAAGATACTTGACATTAGAAAAGCTTTAGCATACGAACTACACGATCTTTGTGCTAGGCTTAGGATTGGGTCTTGTCCATCACATCATTCTCCTAATGATGTGATCCCGTTATCAACGACATCCAATGTCCATAGCCAGGAAACCATGACTATCTGTTGATCACAACGAGCTAGTCAACTAGAGGCTTACTAGGGACATGGTGTTGTCTACGTATCCACACATGTATCTAAGTTTCCTATCAATACAATTCTAGCATGGATAATAAACGATTATCATGAACAAGGAAATATAATAATAATCAATTTATTATTGCCTCAAGGGCATATTTCCAACAGGTACAAGGAGCGAAGCTCACTCATGTCTCTCATATACTTTGCTATCCTCTAGATGAGCTAGGTGGGGGGTACTTATAGTCTAGGGGCGAAACATGAGGGAGAGAGGGGTACAATGGTCAAAGACCACAAAATGCACACAGGCATACGGAGGGGTCCAGGCACCCGGGGCAAGATCGGCCGGGCACCCGGACCGGTCAGGGCCTCTGCCCGAGAGGTGGATGTAGGGGGCCAGGCACCCGGGGGGCTATTGGGGCAGCCCAGGAGCGAGGCCGGGCACTCGGGGTTCGCGGCTCGGGCACCCAGAGGCAAGGGCCAGCGCCCAGCGGGGTGGTCGGGCACCCGGGGCGGCGGGCAGCGCCCAGGCTAGGGCAGCCGGGCACCCGGGGACGCAGGGGCCGGGCACCCGGGGTGTCCGGTGGCTCCACTCCTTCGTGCCCATCTTCCTTCTCCTTCCTCCGTGTGTCTCCGGGTGAACCTGGTGTTTCCCTCTGTGCTTCCTCGTGACGATCTCCCAAGTACCTAAGAATGCATAACGTCTCCGTTTGAGGTAGGACCCGATTCACAAGCGAATTCGAATGAAACTCGAAGAGGAAAGAGATAACCTCGGTTTCGATGGCGCGTGCGTGTGCTCTTGTCATTGGTTGTCTCCGTGCTTGCGGTGGTGGTGTGACGTCCATGGTGATGGTTGAGGGATGCTCCACATCATCTCCCCCCCCCCCCTGGGAGAGATCCGTCCGTGGATCATGATCTTTGTCACCATGGGAAAGAGATGGCGTCACCGTGTAGAAGTGGACAACCACCAAGCACTCATCGTCGTCAAGCTCGAAATGCTCACTCTCTGATGTCGCACCGTCTTGTGATTCCTTCAAAATTAGCAAGTACAACAAACACTTGGAAAAACAAATGTGGTTAGCGTTAGAGCAAAACCAAGCATTCGAGAGGTGATTCACCAAACAAGTGTCGTCATCAAGCATAGTATATGGTGTGACAAGGGGGAGTGGCATGGCTTGTAAGCACATAAATTGAGCACATGGAGAAGCATCATGGAAACAATCATGCAAGGGTGAGGTAAAGGTGCTAATATGTGGGACAAGTGAACAAGCATCTACCTCAATGTCATAACAAGCATGCATAAAGTGTTCAACAAATGGTCTATGGTATGCATAAGAATCATCCACAACACCAAAGAAGATGATATGTCTAAACACATGCGTCAAGTGCAAGACAATCCAAGCATAATGTGCATATGGTGTAGTGAAGAAAGTGTGGCACTCAACACAAATGATATAGCGATTGTTCATCATGTGTGAGCCAATCAAATCAATCATGTGACAAGCAAGGGGACATGGCATATGTGAAGTAATGACATTGTTGCAACCAAACATATGATAGGAGCAAGTGATCCAAGAATTGGATGCAACATGAGCAAGCATAGAAATCAAGTCGTGCAAACTAGTGGAGCGAAGATGCAACACACTAGAGGAAATCATGGCAATCATATCATGTGAGCAAATAATAGATATAGGTAATGCACATGACATATCGCAAGCATGAACACAAAGCAAGATCAATGTATCGTCATAGGCATGGGGCACATAGCAAACATGGCAATAACAAGCAATATCTCCACCAAACTTGCAAATACACATACACGTAGTAGAATCAATCATCATGTGTAATGCAAAGCATGGGTCACAAATGCATGGCAAAGGCAGAGAAATGAGCATATCATGCAAAGTGAACATGGCAATATGGGCATAAAGTGAGAAGTGGTAAATAACCCATAACCATGTGAGGGCCATGTAGAAGAGATGCGCAAAGTCTTTGCGTGAAGGGAACGGTGGTAAGGACAATCCACGGGATCCCAAATCATCATTGCTCTCTAGAGATCGTTTTGTCAACTCATGGGATTGTGAGGTTGACAAGTATTCATGGGTACCTACACAAAGGAGACACAAACCAAAGAAAGTGTGTGCGTGGTAAATGTACACATCATCCATCATGATGTGTATGTGCATGTGTGAGTTAGCACAAGATAAGCATCACTCAAAGAAATTTGATGCATGGTATAAGAACATGTCATCCATCATGGAAGAATAGTTGTTATGTATGACACGATGGGGACACAAATTGAGAATGCAAGTATACAACACATCACTAGCATGTTTATTCATGGGGAGCATATGGTGCACACAAGTAGTGGGATCATGCAATGGATAGGATGGATCAAAATCTCCTAAAATGTATGAGGAAACTATGGGGGTGTCCTCATGAGCAATAGTGGAAACATCATATGGAGAAAATGGAGAACATCCAAGACAATGCATATCCGAAGGTAGGTGGTCATGGCATGGCATATGATATAAATGATGCAAAGGGAGCATATCAATATCATCACAAGAGAAACAAATGTCAATAACCATGGGCTTGTCATCTATGCCATAAGTGCAAATTGGGTTTAATTTGATGGCATATGCATAGTCACTATGAAGAGATTGTAAATATGACATATTGTTGATCTCATGCATAGCATATGACAAGTCAAGCGGATTATCAAACATGACGTGACCTAGAGAATTGTCACAAGAAATCCTATGTAACATGGCATCACAACTAATAGACTCCACATGACAATCATCATACTCATCATAAATGGGCAAATCATCACATGGGGAAATCGCACTAGCATGAATCATAGAAATAGGTGGATCAACATCATGCAAGCAATCAATGTCAAGAATGTCCACTGGTGGGACTAGAGCATCACCTTCACCTATGTTACCTTGTTCATTCCACTCAAGTGGTGTAGGTGAGGTGGCAAAAACCAAATGGTGGTCATCATCTTGATCTTGATGGAACCATGTGGGTGGTGCATCATATTCCACCATGACCATCGTCTTGTCCAAAGGAAGGACGAAGTCGTCGAGGATTGGCGTGTCATCATAAATGGGACCTAACACCAAAGGAGAAGACACAATAGAGGTAGAGGTTAAGTCGTTAGAAATCATAATGGCCTCACATGCCCTATAAACTACCTCACTCTCTCTATGTGGTGGTGGCTCACTCACTCCCTCAAGGTAGGTGCACTGAGTGTCACATATGGTGGAGTCACTCACATCCCTCAAGTGGTGGTGGTGGTGGGTCTCCTCACATGGGAAATGGTGCAACTCGTCATATATGGGGCTAGTGGTGAAGTAACTCTCACTCTCAATATGGTGGCACAAGTCACTCAAGTCATCATACATCGCCGTGGTCGAAGGGAAAATCCCATGCTCAACCATCTCGTCACTGTCATCGTGGATGAAAGCCGAAGATGGCACATCATCGCTCTCCTCCATTACCGAAGGGAAAATCCCATGCTCGATCATCTCGTCACCGTCGTTGTGGATGGCCTTGAGAACACTTGGCGAAGATGCCGAAGTGGTTGTAGTAGTCGTAGCTCCGTCTTGTTGGTACTCGTCTCGCTGTCTTCTCTTGTGCTCATGAAGTTTGGCCGTAGCTTGATGTAGAGCCTTTTGGGACTTGTAGGTGTACGCATCGCGAGCATCTTCATCTTGATGGTGTTGTAGTGCTTGAGCTCGATGACGTTTCGAAGATTAGCCACTTGAGCGTCGCCGCCTTGAAGATGACGAAGGGGAAGAAGACTTGTAGTTGGCCACCATGTCTCATACTTGATCCATTTGTTCGACCAACTTGGTATCGATGTAGTCCCTTTTCCTTGCTTCGTTTTGGCGAATGTCGATGGCGAGTCGCTTAATGCCTTGCATTGCTCGTTGTAGTCTGAAGGTGGACGTTTTGTTGATGTAGTTGTTCGCGTTGTTATGGAAGACCGGAGATGAAATGCCTTGCCTATCCATCACAAGACTCTAGCAAATGTGAGTGGAAGAAAGGAAAGAACTAGACCAATGTACCTTATCCAATGTTGAAGATGGATCAACGATCACTCAATAATGTAATAAGGAAATAGCACAATTGGTACCGGATCTTGTCAATTCTCACACCTACACAAGTAAGGCTTATGGTGGATCTCGGTGAGGATAGTGGCACACAAATTTGATGCAAAATGTTAGTGATAACCCACAAGTGTAGGGGATCGCAACAACTTTCGAGGGTAGAGTATTCAACCCAAATTTATTGATTCGACACAAGGGAAGCCAAAGAATATTCTTAAGTATTAGCAGTTGAGTTGTCAATTCAACCACACCTGGATAACTTAGTATCTGCAGCAAAGTATTTAGTAGCAAAGTAGTATGATAGTAATGGTAACAGTAGCAAAAGTAAAGATAGCAGTTTTGTAGTAATTGTAACAGTAGTAACGGAAAAGTAAATAAGCGAAGCACAATATGTGAAAATCTCGTATGCATTGGATCAGTGATGGATAATTATGTCGGATGCGATTCCTCATGTAATAGCTATAACATAGGGTGACACAGAACTAACTCCGGTTCATCAATGTAATGTAGGCATGTATTCCGAATATAGTCATACGTGCTTATGGAAAAGAACTTGCATGACATCTTTTGTCCTACCCTCCCGTGGCAATGGGGTCCTAGTGGTAACTAAGGGATATTAAGGCCTCCTTTTAATAGAGAACCGGAACAAAGCAATAGCACATAGTGAATACATGAACTCCTCAAACTATGGTCATCACCGAGAAGTATCCCAATTCTTGTCACTTCGGGGTTGTCGGATCATAACACATAATAGGTGGCTATAGACTTGCAAGATAGGATCAAGAACTCACATATATTCATGAAAACATAATAGGTTCAGATCTGAAATCATGGCACTCGGGCCCTAGTGACAAGCATTAAGCATAGCAAAGTCATAACAACATCAATCTCAGAACATAGTGGATACTAGGGATCAAAATAACAAAACTAACTTCATTACATGGTAAATCTCATCCAACCCATCACCGTCCAGCAAGCCTACGATGGAATTACTCATGCACGGCGGCGAGCATCATGAAATTGGTGATGGAGGATGGTTGATGATGACGACGGCGATGAATCCCCCTCTCTGGAGCCCCGAACGGACTCCAGACCAGCCCTCCCGAGAGAGATTAGGGCTTGGCGGCGGCTCCGTATCGTAAAACGTGATGAAACTTCCTCTCTGATTTTTTTCTCTGCGAAATGGAATATATAGAGTTGGAGTTGAGGTCGGCAGAGCTCCAGGGGGCCCACGAGATAGGGGGGCGCGCCCAGGGGGGAGGGCGCACCCCCACCCTCGTGGACAGGGTGTGGGCCCCTGGCCTTCATCTTTTGCCAGTATTTTTTATATTTTCCAAAAGTTATCTCCGTGGATTTTCAGGTCATTCCGAGAACTTTTGTTTTCTGCACAATAAACAACACCATGGCAGTTCTGCTGAAAACAACGTCAGTCCGGGTTAGTTTCATTCAAATCATGCAAGTTAGAGTCCAAAACAAGGGCAAAAGTGTTTGGAAAAGTAGATAGTTGGAGACGTATCAGTTAGCAAGAGTCAATAATGTTGGAAAAGAGTCACAAATTCGCAAGTGAAACAAGTAGACCAATAGCAATATGTGGCACAAGGAAACACACACACACAGATAGATAAATGAGGTCGTGCAACCAAAGAATGAGCACAAAATGTGGAATCCACAGAAAATGCTCGTGTTGCACAACTCAAGAGATATGCTAGTAGGATTTCTCAATAGGCGGATACGACACTTGTGCACAACCTATAGGATGCAAAATGTATGAGCTTTCTATTCCAAGTATGCTATGTGTATGATGTTCCCAGTGTTATTCTCAAGATGATCCAAGATGATCGGATATGACAATCTTATGTGCAATGTGGTATGATGCTATGGCTATTGCTTACAAGCTCTTTGCTCTCTTTTTATTTTGCTTAGAAGCTTCTTTTTATATGGCCACTTATGCGAAATGCACAAACCAAGATAGTAATTGTGTATATGCAGGAACAATCTTGTGACACAAGGGATGATATGATGATACCAAGATGATACCAATGTGATATGGTATGCATGCAATGGAAGGTATGGATCACTAGTGTGCACAAGTAACGTTGCCGGCAATACTCAAATGGCTAGTCTCGATAGGCAAGTGACGCAAAATGGGCTAAGGGGTTAACAATGTAAAGGCAAGAATGAATGTACAATGATGGGATACCAGGATACCAAGATGATATATAGGTTACCATTCTTGCTTACGGTTAGGGTGTCAAAATGGTGAAGTGGTCGATGTCGAATCCTTGTCGAAGGTGAGCGGCGGTGTTGTCGATGTCGAACCATTCCTAGTTAGCCGAAACTGAAGGAAATATGCCCTAGAGGCAATAATAAAGTTATTATTTATTTCCTTATTTCATGATAAATGTTTATTATTCATGCTAGAATTGTATTAACCGGAAACATAATACATGTGTGAATACATAGACAAACATAGTGTCACTACTATGCCTCTACTTGACTAGCTCGTGAATCAAAGATGGTTAAGTTTCCTAGCCATAGACATGAGTTTTCATTTGATTAACGGGATCACATCATTAGGAGAATGATGTGATTGACTTGACCCATTCCATTAGCTTAGCACTTGATCGTTTAGTATGTTGCTATTGCTTTCTTCATGACTTATACATGTTCCTATGACTATGAAATTATGCAACTCCCGTTTACCGGAGGAACACTTTGTGTGCTACCAAACATCACAACGTAACTGGGTGATTATAAAGGAGCTCTACAGGTGTCTCCGAAGGTACTTCTTGAGTTGGCGTATTTCGAGATTAGGATTTGTCACTCCGATTGTCGGAGAGGTATCTCTGGGCCCTCTCGGTAATGCACATCACTATAAGCCTTGCAAGCAATGTGACTAATGAGTTAGTTGCGGGATGATGCATTACATAATGAGTAAAGAGACTTGCCAGTAATGAGATTGGACTAGGTATTGAGATACCGACGATCGAATCTCGGGCAAGTAACATACCGGTGACAAAGGGAACAACTTATGTTGTTATGCGGTTTGACCGATAAAGATCTTCGTAGAATATGTGGGAGCCAATATGAGCATCCAAGTTCTGCTATTAGTTATTGACCGGAAACGTGTCTTGGTCATGTCTACATAGTTCTCCAACCCGTAGGGCCCGCACGCTTAAAGTTTCAATGACGGTTATATTATGAGTTTATGAGTTTTGATGTACCGAAGGTTGTTCAGAGTCTCGGATGTGATCACTGACATGACGAGGAGTCTCGAAATGGTCGAGACATGGAGATTGATATATTGGAAGCCTATAATTGGATATCGGAAGTGTTCCGGGTGAAATCGGGATTTTACCGGAGTACCGAGGGGTTACCGGAACCCCCCGGGGGCTTAATGGGCCATAGTGGGCCTTAGTGGAGAAGAGGAGAGGCGGCCAGGGCAGGGCCGCGCGCCCCTCTCCCCTAGTCCGTATAGGACAAGGAGAGGGGGGCGGCGCCCCCCCCCTTCCTTCCTCTCTCTCTCCCTCCTCTTTCCCCCTTCTCCTAGTCCAACAAGGAAAGGAGGGAGTCCTACTCCCGGTGGGAGTAGGACTCCCCATGGCGCGCCTCCTCCCTGGCTAGCCGCCCCCTCCCCCTTGCTCCTTTATATACGGGGGCAGGGGGGCACCTCTAGACACAACAACAATTGATCATTGATCTCTTAGTCGTGTGCGGTGCCCCCCCTCCACCATATTCCACCTTGGTAATATTGTAGCGGTGCTTAGGCAAAGCCCTGCGTCGGTAGCATCATCAACACCGTCATCACGCCATCGTGCTGACGGAACTCTCCCTCAAAGCTCGGCTGGATCGGAGTTCGAGGGACGTCATCAAGCTGAACGTGTGCTGAACTCAGAGGTGCAGTGCGTTTGGTACTTGATCGGTCGGATCGTGAAGACGTACGACTACATCAACCGCATTGTGCTAAATGCTTCCTCTTACGGTCTACGAGGGTATGTGGACAACACTCTCCCCTCTTGTTGCTATGAATCACCATGATCTTGCGTGTACGTAGGATTTTTTTTGAAATTACTACGTTCCCCAACAGTGGCATCTGAGCCTGGTTTTATGCGTAGATGTTATATGCACGAGTAGAACACAAGTGAGTTGTGGGCGATACAAGTCATACTGCTTACCAGCATGTCATACTTTGGTTCGGCGGTATTGTTGGATGAAGCGGCCCAGACCGACATTACGCGTACGCTTACGCGAGACTGGTTCTACCGACGTGCTTAGCACACAGGTGGCTGGCGGGTGTCAGTTTCTCCAACTTTAGTTGAACCGAGTGTGGCTACGCCCGGTCCTTGAGAAGGTTAAAACAACACTAACTTGACGAAATATGATTGTGGTTTTGATGCGTATGTAAGAACGGTTCTTGCTCAGCCCATAGCAGCCACGTAAAACTTGCAACAACAAAGTAGAGGACGTCTAACTTGTTTTTGCAGGGCATGTTGTGATGTGATATGGTCAAAGACGTGATGAGATATAAGTTGTTGTATGAGATGATCATGTTTTTTTGAAGTTATCGGCAACTGGCAGAAGCCTTATGGTTGTCTCTTTACTGCATAAGATGCAGGCGCCGAATAATTGCTTTACTTTATCGCTATGCGATAGCAATAGTTGCAAGAGCAATAGTTGGCGAGACGACCATGTGACGACACATTGATATAGATCAAGATGATGGAGATCATGGTGTCGTGCCGGTGATGATAGAGATCATGATATTACTTTGGAGATGGAGATCAAAGGCGCAAGATGATCATGGCCATATCATGTCAGATATTTTGATTGCATATGATGTTTATCTTTTATACATCTTATTTTGCTCAGTTTGATGGTAGCTTTATAAGATGATCCCTTACTAAAATTTCAAGGTATAAGTGTTCTCCCTGAGTATGCACCGTTGCGAAAGTTCTTCGTGCTGAGACACCACGTGATGATTGGGTGTGATAGGCTCTACGTTCAAATACAACAGGTGCAAAACAGTTGCACACGCGGAATACTCAAGTTAAACTTGACGTGCCTAGCATATACAGATATGGCCTCGGAACACTAAGACCGAAAGGTCGAGCATGAATCATATAGTAGATATGATCAACATAGTGTGATGTTTACCATTGAAAACTACTCCATCTCACGTGATGATCGGACATGGTTTAGTTGATTTGGATCACGTGATCACTTAAATGATTAGAGAGATGTCTATCTAAGTGGGAGTTCTTAAGTAATATGATTAATTGAACTTTAATTTATCATGAACTTAGTCCTGGTAGTATTTTGCAAATAATGTTGTAGATCAATAGCTCGCGTTGTTGCTTCCCTATGTTTTATATGTGTTCCTAGAGAAAAATTATGTTGGAAGATGTTAGTAGCAATGATGCGGATTGGATCCGTGATCTGAGGTTTATCCTCATTGCTGCACAGAAGAATTATGTCCTTGATGCACCGCTAGGTGACAGATCCATTGCAGGAGCAGATGTAGATGTTATGAACGTTTGGCTAGCTCAATATGATGACTACTTGATAGTTTTGTGCACCATGCTTAACGGCTTAGAATCGGGACTTCAAAGACGTTTTGAACGTCATGGACCATATGAGATGTTCCAGGAGTTGAAGTTAATATTTCAAACAAATACCCGAGTTGAGAGATATGAAGTCTCCAACAAGTTCTATAGCTAAAAGATGGAGGAGAATCGCTCAACTAGTGAGCATGTGCTCAGATTGTCTGGGTACTACAATCGCTTGAATCAAGTGGGAGTTAATCTTCCAGATAAGATAGTGATTGACAGAGTTCTCTAGTCACCATCACCAAGTTACTAGAACTTCGTGATGAACTATAGTATGCAAGGGATGACGAAAATGATTCCCGAGCTCTTCGTGATGTTGAAATCGACGAAGGTAGAAATCAAGAAAAAGCATCAAGTGTTGATGGTTGACAAGACCACTTGTTTCAAGAAAAGGCAAAAAGGAAAGAAAGGGAACTTCAAGTAGAATGGCAAGCAAGTTGTCACTCCCGTGAAGAAGCCCAAAGCTGGACCAAAACCTGAAACTGAGTGCTTCTACTGCAAAGGAAATGGTCACTGGAAGCGGAAATACCCTGAATATTTGGTGGATAAGTAGGATGGCAAAGTGAACAAGGGTATATTTGATATACAGGTTATTGATGTGTACTTTACTAGTGTTTATAGTAGCCCCTGGGTATTTGATACTTGTTCGGTTGCTAAAGATTAGTAACTCGAAACAGGAGTTACAAAATAAACAGAGACTAGTTCAGGGTGAAGTGATGATGTGTGTTGGAAGTAGTTCCAAGATTGATATGATCATCATCACACTCTCCCTATACTTTCGAGATTAGTGTAGAACCTAAATAAATGTTATTTGGCATTTGCGTTGAGCATGAATATGATTTGATCATGTTTATTGCAATACGGTTATTCATTTAAAGTCAAAGAATAATTGTTGTTCTATTTACATGAATAAAACCTTCAATGGTCATACACCCAATGAAAATAGTTTGTTGGATCTCGATCGTAGTGATACACATATTCATAATATTGATGCCAAAAGATGCAAAGTTAATAATGATAGTGCAACTTATTTGTGGCACTGATGTTTGGGTCATATCGGTGTAAAGCGCATGAAGAAACTCCATAAAGATGGATTTTCGGAATCACTTGGTTATGAATCATTTGATGCTTGCGAACCGTGCCTTACGGGCAAGATGACTAAAACTCCGTTCTCCGAAACAATGGAACGAGCTACTGACTAGTTGGAAATAATACATACCGATGTATGCGATCCAATGACTGTTGATGCTCGTGGCGAGTATCGTTATTTTCTGACCTTCACAGATGATTTGAGCAGATATGGGTATATCTACTTAATGAAACACAAGTCTGAAACATTTGAAAAGTTCAAAGAATTTCAGAGTGAAGTGGAGAATCATCGTAACAAGAAAATAAAGTTTCTACGATCTGATCGTGGAGGAGAATATTTGAGTTACGAGTTTGGTCTTCAATTAAAACAATGTGGAATAGTTTCACAAGCTCATGCCACCTGGAACACCACAGCATTATGGTGTGTCCGAACGTCATAACCGCACTTTATTGGATATGGTGAGATCTATGATGTATCTTACCGATTTACCACAATCGTTTTGGGGTTGTGCATTAGAGACAGCTTCATTCACTTTAAATAGGGCACCATCAAAATCCATTGAGACGACGCCTTATTAACTGTGGTTTGGCAAGAAACCAAAGTTGTCGTTTCTTAAAGTTTGGGGCTGCAATGCTTATGTGAAGAAACTTCAACCAGATAAGCTCGAACCCAAATCGGAGAAATGTGTCTTCATAGGATACCCAAAAGAGACTATTGGGTACACCTTCTATCACAGATCTGAAGGCAAGACTTTTGTTGCTAAATTCGGATCCTTTCTAGAGAAGGAGTTTCTCTTGAAAGAAGTGAGTAGGAGGAAAGTAGAACTTGATGAGGTAACTGTACCTGCTCCCTTATTGGAAAATAGTTCATCACAGAAACCGGTTCCTGTGACAACTACACCAATCAGTGAGGAAGCTAATGATATTGATCATGAAACTTCAGATCAAGTTACTACAGAACCTCGTAGGTTAACCAGAGTAAGATCCGCTCTAGAGTGGTACGGTAATCCTATTCTGGAAGTCATGTTACTTGACCATGGCGAACCTACGAACTATGAGGAAGCGATGATGAGACCAGATTCTGCAAAATGGCTTGAGGCCATTTAATCTGAGATGGGTTCCATGTATGAGAACAAAGTATGGACTTTGGTTGACTTGCCCGATGATCGGCAAGCCATCGATAATAAATGGATCTTCAAGAAGAAGACTAACGCTGATGGTAATGTAACTGTCTACAAAGCTCGACTTGTTGCAAAAGGTTTTCGACAAGTTCAAGGAGTTGACTACGATGAGACTTTCTCACCCGTAGCGATGCTTAAGTCTGTCCGAATCATGTTAGCAATTACCGCATTTTATGATTATGAAATATGGCAAATGGATGTCAAAACTGCATTCCTGAATGGATTTCTGGAAGAAGAGTTGTATATGATGCAACCAGAAGGTTTTGTCGATCCAAAAGGTGCTAACAAAGTGTGCAAGCTCCAGCGATCCATTTATGGACTGGTGCAAGCCTCTCAGAGTTGGAATAAACGCTTTGATAGTGTGATCAAAGCATATGGTTTTATACAGACTTTTGGAGAAGCCTGTATTTACAAGAAAGTGAGTGGGAGCTCTGTAGCATTTCTGATATTATATGTAGACGACATATTGTTGATTGGAAATGATATATAATTTCTGGATAGCATAAAAGGATACTTGAATAAAAGTTTTTCAATGAAAGACCTCGGTGAAGCTGCTTACATATTGGGCATCAAGATCTATAAGATAGATCAAGACGCTTGATAAGATTTTTCAATGAGTATATACCTTGGCAAGTTTTGAAATAGTTCAAAATGGATCAGTCAAAGAAGGAATTCTTGCCTGTATTACAAGGTGTAAAGTTGAGTAAGACTCAAAAGCTAACCATGGCAAAAAATAGAAATAGAATGAAAAGTCATTCCCTATGCCTTAGTCATAGGTTCTATAAAGTATGCTATGCTGTGTACCAGACCTATTGTATACCTTGCTCTGAGTTTGGCAAGGGAGTACAATTTTGATCTAAGAGTAGATCACTGGACAGCGGTCAAGAATATCCTTAGTGAGGACTAAGGAAATATTTCTCCATTATGGAGGTGATAAAAGAGCCTGTCGTAAAGAGTTACATCTATGCAAGCTTTTACACCGATCCAGATGACTCTAAGTCTCAATCTGGATACATATTGAAAGTGGGAGCAATTAGCTAGAGTAGCCTCGTGCAGAGCATTGTAGACATAGAATATTTGCAAAATACATACGGCTCGGAATGTGACAGACCCGTTGACTAAACTTCTCTCACGAGAAAAACATGATCATACCTTAGTACTCTTTGGGTGTTAATCACATATCGATGTGAACTAGATTATTGACTCTAGTAAACCCTTTGGGTGTTGGTCACATGACAATGTGAACTATGGGTGTTAATCACATACAGATGTGAATATTGGTGTTAAATCACATGGTGATGTGAACTAGATTATTGACTCTAGTGCAAGTGGGAGATTGGAAGAAATATGCCCTAGAGGCAATAATAAAGTTATTATTTATTTCCTTATTTCATGATAAATGTTTATTATTCATGCTAGAATTGTATTAACCGGAAACATAATACATGTGTGAATACATAGACAAACATAGTGTCACTAGTATGCCTCTACTTGACTAGCTCATGAATCAAAGATGGTTAAGTTTCCTAGCCATAGACATGAGTTGTCATTTGATTAACGGGATCACATCATTAGGAGAATGATGTGATTGACTTGACCCATTCCATTAGCTTAGCACTTGATCGTTTATTATGTTGCTATTGCTTTCTTCATGACTTATACATGTTCCTATGACTATGAGATTATGCAACTCCCATTTACCGGAGGAACACTTTGTGTGCTACCAAACGTCACAACGTAACCGGGTGATTATAAAGGAGCTCTACAGGTGTCTCCGAAGGTACTTGTTGAGTTGGCGTATTTCGAGATTAGGATTTGTCACTCCGATTGTCGGAGAGGTATCTCTGGGCCCTCTCGGTAGTGCACATCACTATAAGCCTTGCAAGCAATGTGACTAATGAGTTAGTTATGGGATGATGCATTACATAACGAGTAAAGAGACTTGCTAGTAACGAGATTGAACTAGGTATTGAGATACCGACGATCGAATCTCGGGCAAGTAACATATCGACGACAAAGGGACCAACGTATGTTGTTATGCAGTTTGACCGATAAAGATCTTCGTAGAATATGTGGGAGCCAATATGAGCATCCAAGTTCCGCTATTGGTTATTGACCGGAAACGTGTCTCGGTCATGTCTACATAGTTCTCCAACCCGTAGGGCCCGCACGCTTAAAGTTTCAATGACGGTTATATTATGAGTTTATGAGTTTTGATGTACCGAAGGTTATTCGGAGTCCCGGATGTGATCACAGACATGACGAGGAGTCTCGAAATGGTTGAGACATGAAGATTGATATATTGGAAGCCTATATTTGGATATCAGAAGTGTTCCGGGTGAAATCGGGATTTTACCGGAGTACCGAGGGGTTACCGAAACCCCCCGGGGGCTTAATGGGCCATAGTGGGACTTAGTGGAGAAGAGGAGAGGCGGCCAGGGCAGGGCCGCGTGCCCCTCCCCCTAGTCCAAATAGGACAAGGAGAGGGGGCGGCGCCCCCCTTCCTTCCTCTCTCTCTCCCTCGTCTTTCCCCCTTCTCCTAGTCCAACAAGGAAAGGAGGGAGTCCTACTCCCGGTGGGAGTAGGACTCCCCATGGCGCGCCTCCTCCCTGGCCGGCCGCCCCCTCCCCCTTGATCCTTTATATACGGGGGCAGGGGGGCACCTCTAGACACAACAACAATTGATCATTGATCTCTTAGTCGTGTGCGGTGCCCCCCTCCACCATATTCCACCTCGGTAATATCGTAGCGATGCTTAGGCGAAGCCCTGCATCAGTAGCATCATCAACACCGTCATCACGCCATCGTGCTGACGAAACTCTCCCTCAAAGATCGGCTGGATCAGAGTTCGAGGGACGTCATCGATCTGAACGTGTGCTGAACTCGGAGGTGCAGTGCGTTTGGTACTTGATCGGTCGGATCATGAAGACGTACGACTACATCAACCGCGTTGTGCTAAACGCTTCCACTTACGGTCTACAAGGGTACATGGACAACACTCTCCCCTCTCGTTGCTATGCATCACCATGATCTTGCATGTACGTAGGATTTTTTTTTAAATTACTACGTTCCCCAACAGAAACACCCTAGGAAACGAAAAAAAGCAAACAAAAAATCTCAAAGGAAAATATCAAATGGTGGTAGCGGAATGCGTTGTGGTTCCGGAGTTAGCAATGCGGAAGTGGTGGTTGTGGTGGGTGATGGATAAGCAACCGTCCCTAAGTAGCCGAAACACCTTAGGAGACTCAAGTCACCGCGCAAGTAACCACAAATGCTATAAGGGTCAAAAATGGGTTCGGTGGCGGAAAGCGATGGTGGTTTTGCGAATGATATGGTGGATGGCCTATGCAAAGATGCCAAAATGCCAAATTTTTGATGGATTCAAAAGATGTTGGAACCTATCTAGATGGATGGGGGATGTCAATAGCTACTTAACGAGCTAAAGAACGTCAAAAATGGACTCCGGGAGTGAAAGTTATGGCCAAAATGGTGAATGTTGGTGGGCTGA
>NC_041391.1:554980674-554985313 GCF_002162155.2 Triticum dicoccoides | reverse complement strand
ATTGTTGGGGAACGTAGCAGAAATTCAAAATTTTCCTACGTAACACCAAGATCTATCTATGGAGAGACCAGCAACGAGTAGAAAGGAGAGTGCATCTACATACCCTTGTAGATCGCTAAGCGGAAGCGTTCAAGTGAACGGGGTTGATGGAGTCGTACTCGTCGTGATTCAGATCACCGATGATCCTAGTGCCGAACGGATGGCACCTCCGCGTTCAACACACGTACAGCTCGACGATGTCTCCCACGCCTTGATCCAGCAAGAAGAGAGGGAGAGGTTGAGGAAGACTCCATCCAGCAGCAGCACAACGGCGTGGTGGTGATGGAGGAGCGTGGCAATCCTGCAGGGCTTCGCTAAGCACCTACGGGAGAGGAGGAGGTGTCACGGGAGGGAGGGAGGCGCCAAGGGCTCAGGTATGGATGCCCTCCCTCCCCTCCACTATATATAGGGGCAGGGGAGAGGGGGGAGGCGCAGCCTTGCCCCTTCCTCCAAGGAAGGGGTGCGGCTAAGAGGGGGGGAGGAGTCCATCCTCCCCAAGGCACCCCGGAGGTGTCTTCCCCCTTTAGGACTCTCCCCTTTTTCCTATATCTTGGCGCATGGGCCTCTAGGGGCTGGTGCCCTTGGCCCATGTAGGCCAAGGCGCACCCCCCTACAGCCCATGTGGCCCCCGGGGTAGGTGGCCCCACCCGGTGGGCCCCCGGGACCCTTCCGGTGGTCCCGGTACAATACCGATGACCCCGAAACTTGTCCCGATGGCCGAAACAGGACTTCCTATATATAAATCTTTACCTCCGGACCATTCCGGAACTCCTCGTGACGTCCGGGATCTCATCCGGGACTCCGAACAACATTCGGTAACCACATACAAGCTTCCTTTATAACCCTAGCGTCATCGAACCTTAAGTGTGTAGACCCTACGGGTTCGGGAGACATGCAGACATGACCGAGACGTTCTCCGGTCAATAACCAACAGCGGGATCTGGATACCCATGTTGGCTCCCACATGTTCCACGATGATCTCATCGGATGAACCACGATGTCAAGGACTCAATCAATCCCGTATACAATTCCCTTTGTCTAGCGGTATGGTACTTGCCCGAGATTCGATCGTCGGTATACCGATACCCTGTTCAATCTCGTTACCGGCAAGTCTCTTTACTCGTTCCATAACACATCATCCCGTGATCAACCCCTTGGTCACATTGTGCACATTATGATGATGTCCTACCGAGTGGGCCCAGAGATACCTCTCCGTTTACACGGAGTGACAAAATCCCAATCTCGATTCGTGCCAACCCAACAGACACTTTCAGAGATACCCGTAGTGTACCTTTATAGCCACCCAGTTACGTTGTGACGTTTGGCACACCCAAAGCACTCCTACGGTATCCGGGAGTTGCACAATCTCATGGTCTAAGGAAATGATACTTGACATTAGAAAAGCTTTAGCATACGAACTACATGATCTTGTGCTAGGCTTAGGATTGGGTCTTGTCCATCACATCATTCTCCTAATGATGTGATCCCGTTATCAACGACATCCAATGTCCATGGTCAGGAAACCGTAACCATCTATTGATCAACGAGCTAGTCAACTAGAGGCTTACTGGGGACATGGTGTTGTCTATGTATCCACACATGTATCTGAGTTTCCTATCAATACAATTCTAGCATGGATAATAAACGATTATCATGAACAAGGAAATATAATAATAATCAATTTATTATTGCCTCTAGGGCATATTTCCAACAGTCTCCCACTTGCACTAGAGTCAATAATCTAGTTCACATCGATATGTGATTAACACTCAAGGTCACATCCCCATGTGACTAACACCCAAAGAGTTTACTAGAGTCAATAATCTAGTTCACATTTACCATGTGATTAACACTCGATGAGTTCTGGGTTTGATCATGTTATGCTTGTGAGAGAGGTTATAGTCAACGGGTCTGAACCTTTCAGATCCGTGTGTGCTTTACAAATCTCTATGTCATCTCCTAGATGCAGCTACCACGTTCTATTTGGAGCTATTCCAAATAACTGTTCTACTTGGAGCTATTCTAAATTGTTGCTCCATTATACGTATCCAGTATCTCTACTCAGAGCTATCCGGATAGGTGTTAAGCTTGCATCGACGTAACCCTTTATGACGAACCCCTTTACCACCTCCATAATCGAGAAAATTCCTTAGTCCACTAGTTACTAAGGATAACTTTGACCGCTGTCCCGTGATCCATTCTTGGATCACTCTTGTACCCCTTGACTGACTCATGGCAAGGCACACTTCAGGTGCGGTACACAGCATAGCATACTGTAGAGCCTACATCTTATGCATAGGGGACGACCTTAGTCCTTTCTCTCTATTCTGCCATGGTCGAGCTTTAAGTCTTAACTTCATACCTTACAACTCAGGCAAGAACTCCTTCTTTGACTGATCCATCTTGAACACCTTCAAGATCATGTCAAGGTATGTGCTCATTTGAAAGTACCATTAAGCGTTTTAATCTATCCTTATAGATCTTGATGCTCAATGCTCAAGCAGCTTAATCCAGGCTTTTCCATTGAAAAATACTTTCCAAATAACCCTATATGCTTTCCAGAAATTCTACGTCATTTCTGATCATTAATATGTCAACAACATATACTCATCAGAAATTCTATAGTGCTCCCACTCACTTCTTTGGAAATACAAGTTTCTCATAAACTTTGCATACACCCAAAATCTTTGATCATCATCAAAGCATACATTCCAACTCCGAGATGCTCACTCCAGTCCTCAGAAGGATTGCTGGAGCTTTGCATACTTATTAGCATATTTCAGGATAGACAAAACCTTCCGGTTGTATCACATACAACCTTTCCTCAAGAATCGTCGAGGAAACAATGTTTTGACATCCTATCTGCAAGATTTCATAAATAATGCAGTAATCACTAATATAATTCCAATAGACTCTTAGCATCGCTACGAGCGAGAAAGTCTCATCGTAGTCAACTCCTTGAACTTGTCGAAAAACATCTTAACGACAAGTCGAGCTTTCTCAATGGTGACACTTACCATCATTGTCTGTCTTCTTTTCAAAATCCATATGTACCTAACAGCCTTACGACCATCAAGTAGTTCTTCCAAAGTCTACACTTTGTTTTCATACATGGATCCTCTCTCGGGTTTTATGGCCTTGAGCCATTTATCGGAATCCGAGCCCACCATCGCTTCTCCATAGCTCGTAGGTTCATTGTTGTCTAGCAACATGACTTCCAAGACAGGATTACGTACCACTCTGAAGTAGTACGCATCCTTGTCATCCCACGAGGTTTGGTAGTGACTCGATCCGAAGTTTCATGATCACTATCATAAGCTTCCACTTCAGTTGGTGTACGTGCCACAGGAACAACTTCCTGTGCCCTGCTACACACTTGTTGAAGTGACGGTTCAATAACCTCATCAAGTCTCCACCATCCTCCCACTCAACTTTTCGAGAGAAACTTTTCCTCGAGAAAGGACCCGATTCTAGAAACAATCCATATTGCTTTCGGATCTGAATTAGGAGGTATACCCAACTGTTTTGGGTTTCCTATGAAGATGCATTTTATCCGCTTTGGGTTCGAGCTTATCAACCTGAAACTTTTTCATATAAGCGTCGCAGCCCCAAACTTTTAAGAAACGACAACTTAGGTTTCTCTAAACCATAATTCATACGGTGTCATCTCATCGGAATTATGTGGTGCCCTATTTAAAGTGAATCTGGTTGTCTCTAATGCCTAACCCATGAACGATAGTGGTAATTCGATAAGAGACATCATGGTACGCACCATATCCAATAGGGTGCAACTATGATGTTCGGACACACCATCACACTGTGGTGTTCCAGGCGGTATTAATTGTGAAACAATTTCCACAATGTCTTAATTGTGTGCCAAAATTCGTAACTCAGATATTCATCTCTATGATCATATCATAGACATTTTATCCTCTTGTCACAATGATCTTCTACTTCACTCTGAAATTACTTGAACCTTTCAATAATTCAGACTCGTTATTCATCAAGTAAATATACTCAACGTCTACTCAAATTATCTGTGAAGTAAGAACATAACAATATTCACTGCATGCCTCAGCACTCATTGGACTGCACACATCAAAATGTGTTACTTCCAACGAGTTGCTATCTTGTTCCACTTTACTAGAAGTGAGGCTTTTCAGTCATCTTGTCCATGTGGTATGATTTGCATATCTCAAGTGATTCAAAATCAAGTGAGTCCGAACGGTCCATTTGCATGGAGTTTCTTCATGCATATACACCAATAGACATGGTTCGCATGTCTCAAACTTTTCAAAAACGAGTGAGTCCAAAGATCCATCAACATGGAGCTTCTTCATGCGTTTTATACCATTATGACTTACATGGCAGTGCCACAAGTAAGTGGTACTATCATTACTATCTTATATCTTTTGGCATGAAAATGTGTATCCCTACGATCAAGATTCAATAAACCATTCCTTTAGGTGCAAGAGCACTTATTCAGGTTTAATACTAATCTTGATGGCAGAGGGAGCGTGCGATGTTAGATCACATCAAACTTGGAAACACTTCCAACACATATCGTCAGCTCACCTTTAGCCAGTCTCCGTTTTATTCC
>NC_041391.1:554976120-554980664 GCF_002162155.2 Triticum dicoccoides | reverse complement strand
GGTAATTCTGCTCTAGTGGTTGTTCCCCTTATTACAGAAGCACTTAGTCTCGGGTTTGGGTTTTACCTTGGGTTTCTTCACTAGAGCAGCAGCTGATTTGCCGTTTCATGAAGTATCCCTTCTTGCCCTTGCCCTTCTTGAAACTAGTGGTTTCACCAACCATCAACAATTGATGCTCCTTCTTGATTTCTACTTTCGCGGTGTCAAACATCACGAATACCTCAAGGATCATCATATCTATCCCTGATATGTTATAGTTCATCACGAAGCTCTAACAGCTTGGTGGCAATGACTTTGGAGAACCATCACTGTCTTATCTGGAAGATCAACTCCCACTCGATTCAAATGATTGTTGTACTCAGACAATCTGAGCACAAGCTCAACAATTGAGCTTTTCTCCTTAGTTTGCAGGTTAAGAAAGTCATCGGAGGTCTCATACCTCTTGACATGGGCACGAGTCTGAAATCCCAATTTCAGCCCTCAAAACATCTCATATGTTTCGCGATGTTTCAAAAACGTCTTTGGTGCCTCAACTCTAAACCATTTAACTGAACTATCACGTAGTTATCAAAACGTGTATGTCAGATGTTCGCAAACAACCACAGACAACGTTCGAGGTTCAGCACACTGAGCGGTGCATTAAGGACATAAGCCTTCTATGAAGCAATGAGGACAATCCTCAATTTACGGACCTAGTCCGCATAATTGCTACTATCAACTTTCAACTAATTTTTTCTCTAGGAACATATCTAAACAATAGAACTATAGCGTGAGCTACGACATAATTTGCAAAAACATTTTGACTATGTTCAGGATAATTAAGTTCATCTTATGAACTCCCACTCAGATAGACATCCCTCTAGTCATCTAAGTGATTACATGATCCGAGTCAAACTAGGCCGTGTCCGATCATCACGTGAGACGGACTAGTCATCATCGGTGAACATCTTTATGTTGATCGTATCTTCTATACGACTCATGTTCGACCTTTCGGTCTCCGTGTTCCGAGGCCATGTCTGTACATGCTAGGCTCGTCAAGTTAACCCTAAGTGTTTTGCATGTGTTCCGAGGCCATGTCTGTACATGCTAGGCTCGTCAACACCCGTTGTATTTGAACGTCTGAATAAAACACCCGATCATCACGTGATGTTTTGAAACAGCGAACTGTCGCAACGGTGCACAGTTAGGGGAGAACACTTCTTGACATTGTTGTAAGGGATCATCTTATTTACTACCGTCGTTCTAAGCAAATAAGATGTATAAACATGATAAACATCACATGCAATCAAATAGTGACATGATATGGCCATCATCACTTTGCTCCTTTTGATCTCCATCTTCGGGGCTCCATGATCATCATTGTCACCGGCATGACACCATGATCTCCATCATCATGATCTCCATCATCGTGTCTTCATGAAGTTGCCTCGCCAACTATTACTTCTACTACTATGGCTAACGGTTAGCAATAAAGTAAAGTAATTACATGACGTTTAAGTTGACACGCATGTCACAAATAAATAAAGACAACTCCTATGGCTCCTGCCGGTTGTCATACTCATCGACATGCAAGTCGTGATTCCTATTACAAGAACATGATCAATCTCATACATCACATATATCATTCATCACATCCTTTTTGGCCATATCACATCACATAGCATACCCTGCAAAAATAAGTTAGACGTCCTCTAGTTGTTGTTTGCATGTTTTACGTGGCTGCTATGGGTTTCTAGCAAGAACGTTTCTTACCTACGCATGAACCACAACGTGATATGCCAATTGCTATTTACCCTTCATAAGGACCCTTTTCATCGAATCCGATCCGACTAAAGTGGGAGAGACAGACACCCGCCAGCCACCTTATGCAACTAGTGCATGTTTGTCGGTGGAACCGGTCTCACGTAAGCGTACGTGTAAGGTTGGTCCGGGCCGCTTCATCCCACGATGCCGCCGAATCAAGATAAGACTAGTAACGGCAAGCATATTGAACAATATCGACGCCCACAACTACTTTGTGTTCTACTCGTGCAAAGAATCTACGCAATAGACCTAGCTCATGATGCCACTGTTGGGGAACGTAGCAGAAATTCAAAATTTTCCTACGTGTCACCAAGATCTATCTATGGAGAGACTAGCAACGAGGGGAAGGAGAGTGCATCTACATACCCTTGTAGATTGCTAAGCGGAAGCGTTCAAGTGAACGGGGTTGATGGAGTCGTACTCGTCGTGATTCAGATCACCGATGATCCTAGTGCCGAACGGACGGCACCTCCGCGTTCAACACACGTACAGCTCGACGATGTCTCCCACGCCTTGATCCAGCAAGGAGAGAGGGAGAGGTTGAGGAAGACTCCATCCAGCAGCAGCACAACGGCGTGGTGTTGATGGAGGAGCGTGGCAATCCTGCAGGGCTTCGCCAAGCACCTACGGGAGAGGAGGAGGTGTCACGGGAGGGAGGGAGGCGCCAAGGGCTCAGGTATGGATGCCCTCCCTCCCCTCCACTATATATAGGGGCAGGGGAGAGGGGGGAGGCGCAGCCTTGCCCCCTCCTCCAAGGAAGGGGTGCGGCTAAGAGGGGGGGAGGAGTCCATCCTCCCCAAGGCACCTCGGAGGTGCCTTCCCCCTTTAGGACTCTCCCCTTTTTCCTATATCTAAATCTTTACCTCCGGACCATTCCGGAACTCCTCGTGACGTCCGGGATCTCATCCGGGACTCCGAACAACATTCGGTAACCACATACAAGCTTCCTTTATAACCCTAGCGTCATCGAACCTTAAGTGTGTAGACCCTACGGGTTCGGGAGACATGCAGACATGATCGAGATGTTCTCCGGTCAATAACCAACAGCGGGATCTGGATACCCATGTTGGCTCCCACATGTTCCACGATGATCTCATCGGATGAACCACGATGTCAAGGACTCAATCAATCCCGTATACAATTCCCTTTGTCTAGCGGTATGGTACTTGCCCGAGATTCGATCGTCGGTATACCGATACCTTGTTCAATCTCGTTACCGGCAAGTCTCTTTACTCGTTCCGTAACACATCATCCCATGATCAACCCCTTGGTCACATTGTGCACATTATGATGATGTCCTACCGAGTGGGCCCAGAGATACCTCTCCGTTTACACGGAGTGACAAATCCCAATCTCGATTCGTGCCAACCCAACAGACACTTTCAGAGATACCTGTAGTGTACCTTTATAGCCACCCAGTTACGTTGTGACGTTTGGCACACCCAAAGCACTCCTACGGTATCCGGGAGTTGCACAATCTCATGGTCTAAGGAAATGATACTTGACATTAGAAAAGCTTTAGCATACGAACTACATGATCTTGTGCTAGGCTTAGGATTGGGTCTTGTCCATCACATCATTCTCCTAATGATGTGATCCCGTTATCAACGACATCCAATGTCCATGGTCAGGAAACCGTAACCATCTATTGATTAACGAGCTAGTCAACTAGAGGCTTACTAGGGACATGGTGTTGTCTATGTATCCACACATGTATCTGAGTTTCCTATCAATACAATTCTAGCATGGATAATAAACGATTATCATGAACAAGGAAATATAATAATAATCAATTTATTATTGCCTCTAGGGCATATTTCCAACAGAGATGGCCCGGGGGTAAGGGGTGCGGGCACCCGGGATGGTCAGCGGGGTTGCACGGGGGGTCCGAGTGCCGGGGGGTCGCGGATTTGGGCGGAAAATCATGGAGAAAAGGAAGAAATTGGTGGATTTTGTGGAGGGAAAGGTGGAGATGGATGGGGGGAAGGCTAGATCCACTTGAAACCAAGCAAAACTATGTATCAAATCCAAGAAAATCTCATCAAACCAACAAATCACAAAAAAATGGGGCTATTTTTGGTGGGGAATTTTCGAAATTGGGAAGACCACACAAAATTAGGCTAGAGAACAAGGTGGGGGGCTCCAATTTCATGAGAAGCCATGGCTCATGATACCAAGATGTTGTAGGATGGATTCCTATGTGGAGATCTTTCACGAATTGGAGGGGAAATCCCCAAGAACACGAAGAACATGAAGAACACAAGTGATGGGAAACACTCAAATTGACTAGATCCAATCACACATATGCTAGATCCAAGAACACACAAGAGGTCACAATGAATCCAAGGACAACAAAGGAAATATACAAGGTACTGGTTCATCCCAATCCTATGAGGAGAGAGGTCTTGATGATCCTATGATGGGGATCCTTCCCAAGATGGGGGCTTGATATCCACTTGGGATCTTCTCCTAGGAGGTCTTGATCTCCTAGAGGAGTGGGTACAAGGAGCAAAGCTCACTCATGTCTCTCATATACTTTGCTATCCTCCAGATGAGCTAGGTGGGGGGTACTTATAGTCTAGGGGCGAAACATGAGGGAGAGAGGGGTACAATGGTCAAAGACCACAAAATGCACGCACGCATACGGAGGGGTCCGGGCACCCGGGGCAAGATCGGCCGGGCACCCGGACTAGTCAGGGCCTCTGCCCGAGAGGTGGCTATAGGGGGCCGGGCACCCGGGG
>NC_041391.1:554973743-554975439 GCF_002162155.2 Triticum dicoccoides | reverse complement strand
CGGGCCGCTTCATCCCACGATGCCGCCGAATCAAGATAAGACTAGTAACGGCAAGCATATTGAACAATATCGACGCCCACAACTACTTTGTGTTCTACTCGTGCAAAGAATCTACGCAATAGACCTAGCTCATGATGCCACTGTTGGGGAACGTAGCAGAAATTCAAAATTTTCCTACGTAACACCAAGATCTATCTATGGAGAGACCAGCAACGAGTAGAAAGGAGAGTGCATCTACATACCCTTGTAGATCGCTAAGCGGAAGCGTTCAAGTGAACGGGGTTGATGGAGTCGTACTCGTCGTGATTCAGATCACCGATGATCCTAGTGCCGAACGGACGGCACCTCCGCATTCAACACACGTACAGCTCGACGATGTCTCCCACGCCTTGATCCAGCAAGGAGAGAGGGAGAGGTTGAGGAAGACTCCATCCAGCAGCAGCACAACGGCGTGGTGGTGATGGAGGAGCGTGGCAATCCTTCAGGGCTTCGCTAAGCACCTACGGGAGAGGAGGAGGTGTCACGGGAGGGAGGGAGGCGCCAAGGGCTCAGGTATGGATGCCCTCCCTCCCCTCCACTATATATAGGGGCAGGGGAGAGGGGGGAGGCGCAGCCTTGCCCCTTCCTCCAAGGAAGGGGTGCGGCTAAGAGGGGGGGAGGAGTCCATCCTCCCCAAGGCACCCCGGAGGTGCCTTCCCTCTTTAGGACTCTCCCCTTTTTCCTATATCTTGGCGCATGGGCCTCTAGGGGCTGGTGCCCTTGGCCCATGTAGGCCAAGGCGCACCCCCCTACAGCCCATGTGGCCCCCGGGGCAGGTGGCCCCACCCGGTGGGCCCCCGGGACCCTTCCGGTGGTCCCGGTACAATACCGATGACCCCGAAACTTGTCCCGATGGCCGAAACAGGACTTCCTATATATAAATCTTTACCTCCGGACCATTCCGGAACTCCTCGTGACGTCCGGGATCTCATCCGGGACTCCGTACAACATTCGGTAACCACATACAAGCTTCCTTTATAACCCTAGCGTCATCGAACCTTAAGTGTGTAGACCCTACGGGTTCGGGAGACATGCAGACATGACCGAGACGTTCTCCGGTCAATAACCAACAGCGGGATCTGGATACCCATGTTGGCTCCCACATGTTCCACGATGATCTCATCGGATGAACCACGATGTCAAGGACTCAATCAATCACGTATACAATTCCCTTTGTCTAGCGGTATGGTACTTGCCCGAGATTCGATCATCGGTATACCGATACCTTGCTCAATCTCGTTACCGGCAAGTCTCTTTACTCGTTCCATAACACATCATCCCGTGATCAACCCCTTGGTCACATTGTGCACATTATGATGATGTCCTACCGAGTGGGCCCAGAGATACCTCTCCGTTTACACGGAGTGACAAAATCCCAATCTCGATTCGTGCCAACCCAACAGACACTTTCAGAGATACCCGTAGTGTACCTTTATAGCCACCCAGTTACGTTGTGACGTTTGGCACACCCAAAGCACTCCTACGGTATCCGGGAGTTGCACAATCTCATGGTCTAAGGAAATGATACTTGACATTAGAAAAGCTTTAGCATACGAACTACATGATCTTGTGCTAGGCTTAGGATTGGGTCTTGTCCATCACATCATTCTCCTAATGATGTGATCCCGTTATCAACGACATCCAATGTCCATGGTCA
>NC_041391.1:554951431-554972894 GCF_002162155.2 Triticum dicoccoides | reverse complement strand
CGGGCACCCGGAGGCAAGGGCCAGCGCCCAGCGGGGTGGCCGGGCACCCGGGGCGGCGGGCAACGCCCAAGATGGGGCGGCCGGGCACCCGGGGCCTCCTGGCCGGGCACCCGGGGCGGCCAGGCCCAACACAGCCAGCGTCGGGCACCCGGGGAGGCAGGGGCCGGGCACCCGGGGTGTCCAGTGGCCCCATTCCTCCATGCCCATCTTCCATCTCCTTCCTCCATGTGTCTCCGGCTGAACTTGGTGTTTCCCTCTGATGATCCACAAGTGTAGGGGATCAATCGTAGTCCTTTCGATAAGTAAGAGTGTCGAACCCAATGATACTAGGTTCAATATTGATTTGCTCAGGAGGTGTATAAGTCCTAGTATTACTCTTACGAACAACAGTCGAAGCTTTAGCATGATCCTTAATCCTAACAGGAAAAGGAGGTTTCTCAACATAAGTAGTAGGAACAATAGGATCACTATAGGTGATAGTCTTTTCTTCGACTGTAATAGGTGCAACTACTTTCACTTCAACAGGAGGATTATATTTAAACCACTTCTCTTTAGGGAGATCAACGTGAGTAGCAAAAGATTCACAGAAAGAAGCTACTATCTCAGAGTCAAGTCCATACTTAGCGCTAAATCCACGGAAAGCATCAGTATCCATAAAAGATTTAACACAATCGAACTTAGATGTCATACCTGACTCCTTACCATCGTCGGAATCCCAATCTTCAGAGTTGCGTTTAATTCTTTCCAATAAGTCCCATTTGAAATCAATAGTCTTCAGCATATAAGAACCAGCACAGGAAGTATCGAGCAGGTTGCGATTATCAAGAGAAAGCCGAGCATAAAAGTTTTGAATAATCATTTCTCGGGAGAGCTCATGATTGGGGCATGAATATAACATTGACTTGAGCCTCCCCCAAGCTTGAGCGATGCTTTCTCCTTCGCGAGGCCAGAAATTATATATGTAATTATGATCACGATGAACAAGATGCATAGGATAGAACTTCTGGTGAAATTCCAACTTCAGTCGCTTATAATTCCAAGATCTCGTATCATCACATAGCCTATACCATGTCAATGCATCTCCCTTCAAAGATAAAGGGAAGACCTTCCTTTTTATAACATCATCGGGAATACCTGCAAGCTTAAATAATCCACAAACTTCATCCACAAAGATAAGGTGTAAATCGGGATGCAATGTTCCATCTCCTGCAAATGGATTAGCTAGCAGTTTCTCTATCATACCCGAAGGAATCTCAAAGTAAATGTTTTCATAAAGTTTAGTAGGTTGAGGAGCAACTCTTTGCTCTTCTGGCCGGGGTGAAGATACCTTGAACAAGCCCCTCAAAGGATTAGTTTCCATAGTGACAAGTAACAGAAAATTTCAGCACACTATATAAATGTTTCCTTACCAAGTTCCACTCACCAAAAGCGCTACACTCCCGGGCAATGGCACCAGAAAAGAGTCTTGATGACCCACAAGTGTAGGGGATCAATCGTAGTCCTTTCGATAAGTAAGAGTGTCAAACCCAATGAGGAGCAGAAGGAAATGATAAGCGGTTTTCAGTAAGCTTTTCTCTGCAAGCACTGAAATTGTAGGTGTTAGATAGTTTTGTGATAAGATAAATGGTAAGGCGTAACAAGTAAATAAAGTAAATAAAGTGCAGCAAGGTGGCCCAATCCTTTATGTAGCAAAGGATAAGCCTGGACAATTTCTAATAATGAGAAAGGAGCTCCCGAGGACACATGGGAATTATCGTCAAGCTAGTTTTCATCATGTTCATATGATTCACGTTCGGTACTTTGATAATTTGATATGTGGGTGGACCGGTGTTGGGTACTGCCCTTACTTGGACAAGCATCCAACTTATGATTAACCCCTATTGCAAGCGTCCATAACTACAAAAGAAATATTAAGGTAAACCTAACCGCAACATTAAACATATGGATCCAAATCAGCCCCTAACGAAGCAACGCATAAACTAGGGTTTAAGCTTCTGTCACTCTAGCAACCTATCATCTACTTATTACTTCCCACTGCCTTCCTCTAGGCCCAAATAATGGTGAAGTGTCATGTAGTCGACGTTCACATAACACCACTAGAGGAAAATAGAACATACATCTCATCAAAATATCGAACGAATACCAAATTCACACGACTACTAATAGCAAGACTTCACCCATGTCCTCAGGAACAAACGTAACTACTCACAAAGCATATTCATGTTCATAATCAGAGGGGTAATAATATGCATTAAGGATCTGAACATATGATCTTCCACCAAGTAAACCAATTAGCATCAACTACAAGGAGTAATCAACACTACTAGCAACCCACAGGTACCAATTTGTGGTTTTGATACAAGATTGTATACAAGAGATGAACTAGGGTTTTGAGAGGAGATGGTGCTGGTGAAGCTGCTGATGGAGATTGACCCCCTCCTGATGAGAGGATCGTTGGTGATGACGTTGGTGATGATTTCCCCCTCCCGGAGGGAAGTGTCCCCGGCAGAACAGCTCCGCCAGAGCCCTAGTTTGGTTCTGCCAAGGTTTCGCCTTGTGGCGGCGGTGTTTCGTCCTGTAAGTTTGCCCACGATTATTTCCAGGGTAAAAGCTCTCATGTAGCAGAAGATGGACTCCGAAGGCCCACCAGGGGGCCCAGGAGACAGGGGCGCGCCCAGTAGGGGGGGGCGCGCGCCCCACTCTCCTGGCTGAGGTGTGGGCCCCCTGATGTATTTCTTTCGCTCAATAATTCTTATAAATTCCAAAAACATGTGTTGTGGAGTTTCAGGACTTTTGGAGCAGTGTAGAATAGGTTTCCAATGTTTGCTCCTTTTCCAGCCAGAATTCCAGCTGCCGGCATTCCCCCTCTTTATGGTAAACCTTGTAAAATAAGATAGAATAGCCATAAGTATTGAGATATAATGTGTAACAACATCCCATAATGCAATAAATATTGATATAAAAGCATGATGCAAAATGGACGTATCAACTCCCCCAAGCTTAGACCTCGTTTGTCCTCAAGCGGAAGCCGATATCAAAAAATATGTCCACATGTTTAGAGATAGAGGTGTCGATAAAAATAAAATACAGACATGGGGGCATCATGATCATTCTTATAACAGCAACATATATAGATTTTATCATATGATTTCCTATGATCAAGTGACAATCAATTCACAATGTCAAGTATGGTTCAAAAACTTCATTGGGAACTAACAAACTATAATCTCAGTCATTGAAGCAATTGCAATTTATCATAACATCAGAAAGAGTCAACAATAGAGCTTTTCAGCAAATTCACATACTCAACTATCTTCTAGTCTTCTATAATTGCTAATACTCACGCAATACTTGTGGTTATGGAGTTTCAGCCGGACACTAAGAAAGATAGGGGCTTATTGTGTTGCCTCCCAACGTATTCACCTTTAGGTGATGTCAACAATAATATCCCATGCTAACTTACATCCAATTGGATATATATATCATGATCTTTCAAACAAAAGGAGCTTGCCAAAGGATAAAATGAAAAAGGGAAAGGTGAGGATCACCTTGACTCAAGCATAAAGTAAAAGATAGGCCCTTCGCGGAGGGAAGCAGAGGTTGTCATGTGCGTTTAGGGTTGATGCACAAAATCTTAATGCAAAAGAACGCCACTTTATTTTTTCCCTTGTATGTGGACCTTTATTATGCAGTCCGTCGCTTTTATTACTTCCACAACAAGATCGTACAAAGCTTATTTTCTCTGCACTAATAAGTCATACATATTTAGATAGAAATTTTTATTGCTTGCAACATGACAACTTACTTGAAGGATCTTACTCAATCCATAGGTAGGTATGGTGGACTCTCATGGCAAAACTAGGTTTAAGGGTGTTTGGAAGCACAAGTAGTATCTCTACTTGTGCAAGGAATTTGGCTAGCATGAGGGGGAAAAGCAAGCTCAACATGTTTGGAAGGTCAATGACAATATACTTTAACTGAGATGTGCGAAAACATAAACCATTATGTTGTCTTCTGAGGGAGTCCTGGATTAGGGGGTGTCTGGATGGCCGGACTATGACCTTTGGCCGGACTCCCGGACTATGAAGATACAAGATTGAAGACTTCGTCCCGTGTCCGGATAGGGACTTTCCTTGGCATGGATGGCAAGCTTGGCGATACGATATGAAGATCTCCTCCCATTGTAACCGACTCTGTGTAACCCTAGCCCTCTCCGGTGTCTATATAAATCGGAGAGTTTTAGTCTGTAGGACAGATAACAATCATACCATAGGCTAGATTCTAGGGTTTAGCCTCTCTGATCTCGTGGTAGATCAACTCTTGTAATACCCATATCATCAATATCAATCAAGCAGGAGTAGGGTTTTACCTCCACCGAGAGGGTCCGAACCTGGGTAAAAACATCGTGTCCCTTGTCTCGTGTTACCATCCTCCTAGACGCACAGTTCGGGACCCCCTACCCGAGATCCGCCGGTTTTGACACCGACATTGGTGCTTTCATTGAGAGTTCCTCTGTGTCGTCACCTTTAGGCCCGATGGTGTCTTCGGTCGTCAACCACGACGCGGTCCAGGGTGAGACTTTTCTCCCCGGACAGATCTTTGTATTCGGCGGCTTCGCACTGCGGGCCAACTCGCTTGGCCATCTGGAGCAGATCGGAAGCTACGCCCCTGGCCATCAGGTCAGGTTTGGAAGCTTAAACTACACGACTGACATCCGCGGGGGCTTGATCTTCGACGGATTCGAGCCACAGCCAAGCGTGCCGCACTGTCTCGATGGGCATGATCTAGCTCTGCCGCCGGACAGCGCGCAGAGTGCCGCTCAGGTGTACGCTCCGACCATTAGCTCGGAGCCGACTGCGCTAGTCGGGGACGGACGGTTGGACGCCGCCCCGGGAGCCACAATCTCTACAGTGATAGAGCCGAATACCAGCCTACTCCTTTGCAAGGCCCATGACTCCGAGGTGCCGGACTCCGTTCCGGACTCCGAATACTCCGCACCCCTTCCGATCGAACCCGATTGGGCTCCGATCATGGATTTCACCGCCGCGGACATCTTTCAACACTCGCCCTTTGGTGATATCCTAGATTCACTAAAGTCTCTCTCTTTGTCAGGAGAGCCCTGGCCGGACTATGGTCAGCAAGGTTGGGATACGGACGACGAGGAAATTCGAAACCCAGCCACCACCCACTTTGTAGCCACTGTCGACGATCTAACCGACATGCTAGACTTCGGCTCCGAAGACATCGACGGTATGGACACCGATGAAGGAGACGACCAAGAACCAACACCTATAGGGCACTGGAAGGCCACCTCGTCATATGACATATACATGGTGGACACCCCCAAAGCAGGGGATGGAGATGAAAAAGCGGAGGATGACCCCTCCAAGAAGCAACCCAAGCGCCGACGTCAGCGGCGCCGCTCTAAATCCCGCCAAAGCAAGAACAGCGAATCCGGCACCGGAGACGTCAACACCCCGGACAGTGCCGAAGATAACCCCCTCCAGCAGGATTCAGTGCGGGAGGACGAAGGAGCCAGCCCTCATGAGAGAGCGGCAGACAAAGAGGTCGAGGACGATAATTACATGCCTCCCTCCGAAGACGAGGCAAGCCTCGACGACGATGAATTCGTCGTGCCAGAGGATCCCGTCAACCAAGAGCGTTTCAAATGCAGGCTTATGGCCACGGCAAGCAGCCTCAAGAAAAAACAGCAGCAACTTAGAGCTGACCAAGACCTGCTAGCCGACAGATGGACCAAAGTCCTGGCAGTCGAAGAGTATAAACTTGAATGCCCCTCCAAGAGTTACCCAAAGCATAGGCTGCTACCCCAACTAGAGGAGGAAGCAAGTAAACCTACATCACCAGCGTATGATGCGCTCGATCGGCCACCCCGTGGCCGCGACAGAGAGGCCTTTCGGCCCTCAAACCAAGCCGCACGCCGGCACCGCTCTAAAAATACCAGAGCACGGGGAAACGCAACAGACCTACGAGACATATTGGAGGATAAGGCAAGGCAAACAAGATCGATCTATGGATCGCGTGGGCGCCCCACATCACGGGACGATAACTGTCACGCCGGATATGATAAATACGGCCAGGCCGAATACAACAGACAAAGCTCATCCGAGTTGCATCGCGACATAGCTCAGTACAGGGGCGCCGCACACCCACCGTGCTTCACAAACGAAGTAATGGATCATCAAATCCCCGAGGGCTTTAAACCCGTAAACATCAAATCATACGATGGCACAACTGATCCCGCGGTATGGATCGAGGATTATCTCCTTCATATCCACATGGCCCGTGGTGATGATCTACATGCCATCAAATACCTCCCGCTTAAGCTCAAAGGACCAGCTCGACATTGGCTTAACAGCCTGCTAGCAGAGTCAATTAGTTGCTGGGAGGACCTGGAATCCGCATTCCTTGATAACTTCCAGGGCACTTATGTGCGACCACCAGACGCCGACAACCTAAGCCACATAATCCAGCAGCCAGAGGAATCGGCTAGACAATTCTGGACACGGTTCCTAACCAAGAAAAATCAAATAGTCGACTGTCTGGACGCCGAGGCCCTTGTAGCCTTCAGGCACAACATCCGAGACGAATGGCTTGCCCGGCACCTAGGACAGGAAAAGCCGAAATCTATGGCAGCCCTCACGACACTCATGACCCGCTTTTGCGCGGGCGAAGACAGCTGGCTAGCTCGTAGCAATAACATAACCAAGAGCCCTGGCAATTCGGATACCAAGGACAACAATGGCAGGTCACGTCGCAACAAGCACAAGCGCCGCATTAATGGCGACAATACTGAGGATACAACAGTCAATGCCGGATTCCGAGGCTCTAAACACGGTCAGCGGAAGAAGCCATTCAAAAGAAACCCTCCGGGCCCATCCAACCTAGACCGGATACTCGATCGCTTGTGCCAGATACACGGCACCCCCGAACAACCAGCCAACCACACCAACAAGGATTGTTGGGTGTTCAAGTAGGCAGGCAAGCTAAGTGCCGAAACCAGAGACAAGGGGCTGCATAGCGATGACGAGGAGGAGCCCCGGCCGCCAAACAATAGAGGACAGAAGGGCTTCCCCCCCGCAAGTGCGGACGGTGAACATGATATACGCAACCCACATCCCCAAAAGGGAACGGAAGCGTGCCCTCAAGGATGTCTATGCGTTGGAGCCAGTCGCCCCAAAGTTCAACCCATGGTCCTCCTGCCCGATCACTTTTGATCGAAGGGACCACCCCACTAGCATCCGTCACGGCGGATTCGCCGCATTGGTCCTAGACCCAATCATTGACGGATTTCACCTCACTAGAGTCCTCATGGACGGTGGTAGCAGCCTGAACCTGCTTTATCAGGATACAGTGCGCAAAATGGGTATAGAGCCGTCAAGGATTAAACCCACAAAGACAACCTTTAAAGGCGTCATACTAGGTGTAGAAGCCAGTTGTACAGGCTCGGTTACACTCGAAGTGGTCTTCGGATCCCCGGATAATTTCCGAAGCGAAGAGTTAATCTTCGACATAGTCCCATTTCGCAGTGGCTATCACGCCCTGCTCGGACGAACCGCATTTGCAAAATTCAATGCGGTGCCGCACTACGCATATCTCAAGCTCAAGATGCCAGGTCCTCGCGGAGTCATTATGGTAAATGGAAACACCGAATGCTCTCTTCGAATGGAGGAGCACACAGCGGCCCTGGCGACGGAAGTACAGAGCAGCCTCTCAAGGTAGCTCCCCAATCCGGGTGTTAAACGCCCGAACAACGTCAAGCGCGCCCGAAGCAACCTCCAACAAAGTCGGCTGGCACGATCCGAGCAAGCATAGCAGTGCGGCCCCAACCCCAGCCCTCGCCAGATGGTGATATCGGTACCACGCGTACATAATTACGCTTTGAAAATACCATGGGCATAAGGGGAGGGGCACAACTACGGCATGCCCAGAATGCGGCTCAACCGCACTTAGGGGCTCCCTATTCTGCGGTTTTCTTTTTTTATTATATACTTTCAGGACCCAATTACTCGGAGGACCTGTCCGGCAGTACACTTGCCGAACACACGATGCAACAGCCAGGGCGAGAACAAGTTGCGTCGAACGTCCAGGTGGTCTCTATAACGAGTTAAATACCTATTTTTACTTAAAGACCCGTAGCTTGCCCCTGGAGGGGGACATGTCAAATAATCCCATCCCTTGCTTATCGCACTATTTGTATCGTTCTGCTTTCATAGCAACTCTTTTTAATAAACAATACATAGCTCTTATCTATTATTGTATTCATCTATTTTTTATACAAATATGTTCAGTCATGACATTATGCAACCGTACACTTTGGTACGGCCAATACACCAGGGGCTCAAGTACCCCATAATATGGTGTGCAAAGACCGAACACTCATGAGTGCGGCACCCCGAACTTATAGCACTATATGCATCGGCTCCGAATCATGTCTTGGGTCAATAGTTGGGTTTGCCCGGCTCCCATGTTTTGGTACCTTACATTCTGCATTGTTGGCTAAGGTAGTGCTGGGAGAACTACTGCGATTGTGTCCCAGTTGAGCTGGGTTAACACCTCAGTAGAGAAAGCTAAAACTGACCATCATGATAGTGCGAGAGACCGATCGCTGTTCACGAGGTTTTTCGAGTCCTTAAAGACTTATGCCGCTTAGAGCGAGGAGCCGGATTTATCTGGCCTAGGCGTGGATAGCGCCCCGAACTCGGTCTTCCGAATACTAGGGGCTTCACCGAAATTTAAAATTATAGAATTCTATGGCTAAGTGAGAGTGATAAAGCATTATAAGTCCGACGGCCTGGTTGGTTGTGCTGAGCGCCTCCCTAGATGGACCCAATAATGGGAACAAGAGCGCTCAGGTTTATCCCGAACACCCCAGCACTCGTGGCATGGGGGTAGAAGCCGACGACTTGCATATCTCAGATTTGATAAACGACCGCACAGAAGGTAATATTTTAAATTAACAAGCATTGCTTAGCGCACATGAATAAAGTTTTCAGTGCACAGGATAACAACATGCGAGTCTACTCAAAAATTACATCTTTGGAGCACTCACCAGCTATAATACGGGCACCCTTCAGGACGCCCTTATAATACATCTCGGGCGTGCGATACTCCTTGCCCGGCGGTGGCGGGTCCGTCACAAGCTTCTCCGCGTCCAGCTTGCCCCAGTGCACTTTAGCACGGGCAAGGGCCCGACGGGCACCCTCAACGCAGGCGGAGTGCTTGACGACCTCAATCCATGGATAGGCGTCCACCAGCCGCTGCACCAGACCGAAGTAGCTCCCAGGCATCGCCTCCTTAGGCCATAGCCGAACTATGAGACCCTTCATGGCCTGTTCGGCCACCTTGTGGAGCTCGACCAACTACTTCAGCTGGTCGCTAGGGGGAACCGGATGTCCGGCCTCAGCATACTGAGACCAGAATACCTTCTCCGTCAAGCTTCCTTCCTCGGCCCGGTAGAATGCGGTAGCATCGGACACACTGCGGGGCAGATCTGCAAAAGCTCCTGGAGAGCTCGGATTCGGGTAAGTAACAGGTAATCCATTTTCACGTGCTTGCTTTGCATGAAGAAGGCCTTACCCGCCGCTATCTTCCTTATCGCCTCAATTTCCTGGAGGGCCTTTTGGGCTTCGGCCTTGGCGGCTTTGGCACTCTCAAGAACCGAGGCAAGCTCGGACTCTCGAGTCTTCGAGTCACGCTCCAAGCCCTCGTGTTTTTCCACGAGAGCCTGGAGCTCTTGCCGCACCTCCGCCACCCGCGCCTCTTGCTTCTCTCGCTCGGTGCGCTCCAAGGCCGCACTGCTTTCGGCCTTGGACACCGCCTCCTTCAAGGTCGCCACCTCATTCGTGGCCCCTGCGATACCCATGTTATTCCTGTCATTTTTTGCAACCAAATCCTTTCCTATAAGGTACTACTTTAATAAGGTATCACTTACCTTCCTTGTCCTTGAGCTGCTTCTTGGCACGGCCGAGCTCGTTCTCGGACCGCTCGAGGCTCTGCTTCAATGCATTGACCTCCGCAGTCAGTGTGGCAGAGGTTAGCAGCGCAGCCTGCATTCCCATATTGACACATTTATGTTAGACTCTTGCATATATCTTTTTAGATCCTCAGCTCGGCTTTTGTTTCCGAACGCCAAACTGAGCATCAAGGGCTACTGTCTATGCGGTAATATTCTTACATATCCTAAAAACTTACCTCAAAGCCTGTTAGAAGGCTGGTACAGGCTTCAGTCAGCCCGCTCTTGGCGGACTGAACTTTTCGGATCACCGCACTCATAATAGTGCGATGCTCCTCGTCCACGGAGGCGCCGTTAAGCGCCTCCAGCAGATTATCCGGCGCCTCCGGTTGGACGGAGGCCGCCGGCGTCGCAGTCTTGCCCTTCTTGTGAAGGGGCCACCCGCAAGACTCCGGAACCACTGAAGGTTCCCGGACGGAGTCCGGCACAGGGTCGGACTTATAGCACTCTGGGGTTTTAGCCCCCTTGCGCCCGGTGTCCGGGAGGTTGCCTTGTGGCGCCTCCAGGACCATCTCCTCCTGGTTGGGTCCCTTTCGGGACTCCGCCGCGGCGTCTTCTGCGTCGCGAGGGGAGGAGGCCGTCGGAAGTGAAGTACTATTCACATCCGACGAACCCAGGGAGCCGCTCGACGAAGCGGGAAACTCATCCTTGGGAGGGCTACATGGTTGTATTCGGCGTTAGAAGAATTATGCGACAAATAAAAAAATCATGAGTTATTTTGGAATCCGGACACTTATGATCTCGCCAGGGGCTTGGCCCTCGAGGGCCACTCCTCTTCGCCGTTGTCGGCGTTGGTGGAGTAGTCCGGAGGAAGGGTCCTTCCCTTCTTGGACCCTCCGGCCTCCCCCGTTGGGGAGGCCTTCCTTTTCTTCTCTCCCCCTGATGGGGGAGAAGCCTCTTTGTTCTCCTCCTTGTCTTCGCGGGAGGAGTCCACCCCGGAGTCATCAGATGATGAGTCTGATAACACCTGACGACAGGAACTCTTTCGAGTTTCTGTGGCCTTCTTCTTGGCCTTCTTCTCCGGCACCAGGTGAGGTGCCGGAACCAGCAGCCCCGTCAAGCGGGCGTCCACTGGGTCTTCTGGCAAAGGAGCCGGACAGTCAACCTGCTCGACCTTCCTCAGCCAGTCCTGTCAAAGGTGAGGGAGTTTAGATCCCGTGTAGTGTCAAACTATGAAACAGTGTCCTGAAAAGGGTGAAATAGCTTACCTCGTCGGCTTTACGCCGCGAGCTGAATCCGCGATCTTCGGTAGCGGATGCGGGAGCCTCGGCGCCCTTGAACAGCACCCTCCAGGCATCTTCGTACGTAGTGTCAAAGAGCCCGCTCAAGGTTTGGTGCTGTGTCGGATCCCACTCCCATAATTTGAAGGCCCGTTGTTGGCACGGGAGGATCCGGCGTATGAGCATGACCTGGACTATGTTGACAAGCTTAAGATTCTTGTTCACCAGCTTTTGGACGCAGGCTTGGAGTCCGGTCAGCTCTTCTGAATCTCCCCATGCCAGGCCCGTCTCTTTCTAGGAGGTAAGCCGTGTGGGGAATCCAGATCGGAATTCGGGGGCCGCCGCCCATTTGGGGTCGCGCGGCTTGGTGATGTAGAACCACCCCGATTGCCACCCCTTTATTGTCTCCACAAAGGAGCCCTCGAGCCATAGGACGTTGGCCATCTGGCCCGCCATGGCACCTCCGCACTCCGCTTGGTGGCCGCCCACTACTTTCGGCTTGACATTAAATGTCTTCAGCCATAAGCCGAAGTGGGGCTGGATGCAGAGGAAGGCCTCGCACATGACGATGAACGCCGAGATGTTGAGGATGAAGTTCGGGGCCAGATCGTGGAAGTCCAGGCCGTAGTAGAACATGAGCCCCCGGACGAACGGGTGAAGAGGAAAGCCCAATCCGTGGAGGAAATGGGGGAGAAAAACAACCCTCTCATGGGGCCTGGGGGTGGGGATGAGTTGCCCCTCATCTGGAAGCCGGTGCGCGATGTCGTCAGACAAGTATCCGGCCTTCCTCAACTTTTTGATTTGCCCCTCCGTAACGGAGGAGGCCATCCATCTACCTCCCGCTCCAGACATGATTGGAGAAGGTTGAGGTAGGAAGTGCGGGCTTGGGCGTTGGAGCTCGAGTACGCAGGGACGGATAAGCACAGGAGGAAGAAGGCGTAAATGGAAAGGGTAGATCCTTATCCCCTTATATGGGCGGCCGAAACTACGAGCCCCCACCGGCCTAATAAAACTCGCTTATCCCCCAAGCGTCATGGTTAATGGCGCGGTTGGGTTACCCACGCCCGTATTGATGAGAATCCCAGAATAAGGGGACACGATCTCTGCTTCGACAAGACGTGCCAAGGAAACCGCCTTGCTAAACACGCTGAGGTGGAACAGTAAAATGATCCGAGTAAAGGCTTGACCGTGGCATGATGTCACGCTGCGGAGTACGTCAGCAGATTAAGATTTCTGTGGAAATTATTCTCTCTACGGTGGTATGTGGAACTTATGTTTGCAAAGCCGGACACTATCCTTGTGTTCAATATCTTCTATGAAGTATTCGGAGGAGGAACCCACCTTGCAATGCTGAAGACAATTTGCGCGCCGGACTCGTCGTCATTGAAGCCTAGTTTAGGGGCTACTGAGGAAGTCCTAGATTAGCGGGTGTCCGGATGGCCGGACTCCCGGACTATGAAGATACAAGATTGAAGACTTCGTCCCATGTCCGGATAGGGACTTTCCTTGGCGTGGAAGGCAAGCTTGGAGATACAATATGAAGATCTCCTCCCATTTTAACCGACTCTGTGTAACCCTAGCCCTCTCCGGTGTCTATATAAACCAGAGAGTTTTAGTCCGTATGACAGATAACAATCATACCATAGGCTAGATTCTAGGGTTTAGCCTCTCTGATCTCGTGGTAGATCAACTCTTGTAATACCCATATCATCAATATCAATCAAGCAGGAGTAGGGTTTTACCTCCACCGAGAGGGCCCGAACTTGGGTAAAAACATCATGTCCCTTGTCTCCTGTTACCATCCGCCTAGACGCACAGTTCGGGACCCCCTACCCGAGATCCGTCGGTTTTGACACCGACATCTTACTTGTCCAACGTCAACTCTTTTAGCATGTCATACCTAATGAGTGCTCCCAATTATAAAAGGTGTCCAAGATAATATATTTGTATGTGAACCCCTCTCTCCTTATCACTTCCTATTAATTGCAACGATGACCAAGACTACGTTTATCAACTCTCAACAACTTTTATGCCTCATACTTTCTATATGTGAAGTCATCACTATCCATAAGATCAATATGAACTCTTTTCTTTTTCTTTCTACTTTCTCAAGATCATGGCAACATAGCAAAGCCCTTGACTCAACACTAATCTTTATTATAGATAGCTCACAGACTCGATTACAAAAAGAGATCACAAAGCAAAACTCAAAACTACTTGATATCAAAACTTCAATCTACTAGATCAAGATACTACTAAAAGGATCGAACTAAATAAAACAGTAACGATAGGAGTGTGATGGTGATACGGGGCACCTCCCCCAAGCTTGGCAGTTGCCAAGGGGAGTACCCATACCCATGTGATTATTTCTCCTTCTTCACGGTTGGTGTTATGATCTTCTTGGCGATGATGCCCTTCAGGATACGGTGATGAAGCCATGTACCTAGGGTAGGGTCATGAACCTATCCAAGATACCCTCCCCAAGGACGTCTCTAGAAGAAACTACCTTTCAGTCGACCTGGAAGGATTTCACTCGACGGACTCGAACACACTCGACCATAAAGCCACTCACTCGACCGCCGGGAGATCTAGAGTCACTCTGCACACAAACAGTCTGTCATTAAGCAGTCTTTATGGCCATGATAGCACTTTATGTATGGCGTTACCAGTAACGCCAGACCTTAATGTACTTTAAACCCTACATAACTGAGGGCCGGAGGGGTCTGGCAAACTCTATATAAGCCACCAACCTCCTCAGTGTAAGGGGTTGGCACCTCTGTAATTCATACGCACATAATCCAGTCGACCGCCTCCGGGCTCCGAGACATAGGGCTGTTACTTCCTCCGAGAAGGGCCTGAACTCGTAAACACCTTGCGTACACGACTACTCCATAGCTAGGATCTTGCCTCTCCATTCCTACCCCCTATTCTACTGTCGGACTTAGAACCACGACAGTTGGCGCCCACCTTGGGGCAGGTGTCTTAGCGACTTATTGGAGAAGTTGCGATTGTTCCGATCACCTTCATCATGGTTTCTGGCGGAGTTTTGGTTGGGGGCCGCGAGATCCGTCTCGGCGCGCTCATGTTCATCACCGACGACTCCGCTTGGCTTCAGGAGGCTCCACTCGACATCGACGCGCTCCCCGTCCGCGGGGCAACGCACTTTCGTGCGTGTGTATGTGGTGTCCTCCTGCGGCAACCGTCAGCCCCGTATCGGTCGACCCCTGCGTCGTCCTCCCTCCCTGTCTCCCGCCAGCGCAAGCGCTCCGGTCGGTCGAGACTTCAGCGGTGGGTGAGGCACGCGGTGGCCCACCAGTCGGCCACCCCCAAGTCGCGGCGATCGAGCCCGAAGAATCTCTCTACGGCCTGTTCTATCTGTCGACTGGCTCTGTAGAGACTGCATCCGAGTGCGACAGCAGCGATCCAGCGGCGGAGGTCCTGATGGTCAATGGACCGCGTAGTCCTCCCGGCTTCCCCTGCGCCGACGGAGGCGACGGTGGAGGCGACCCAGCGCAGGTCCATGAAGAGTATCAACCCGAGCTGCTCACTTCGCTGCAAAGGGAAGATCTTCGCCGCCGGAACATGGATGCGCTGCATACTCCTATCGTTGGAGAAACCCCCGAGGCTCATGCCTTAGAGGACGCGCGTTTGGCCAACTTGGCTAAGCGCACTCGACTGGAGAACCTCCAGCGAGCACTCGACGAGCGTGCACGGCAACGGGTTCCAGATTCCAGTCGACGTCAGCTCTTTCCACCACCAACTCAGGTATATCAAACTTCGATTCAGAATATAGCAGCTGCAGCCCATATAGCCGAATCGATTTAGCCCTCTCAGTCAGAGGCTGGCAGAGGCTTAATGCAGATCAGAGATTTACTTCGGGCAGCAGGAGATCAAAATTCAGCTATATCGCAGTCACGAAACAGGATTCACAGTAGATCCGTCGCTGCGAATACAGTCCAGTCGGCCCATAGCCCGAGATCGCCCCCGAGGCGTGAGGGACGTGGAGGTCGGCGTGATCAGTATGATGACCGATTCGATCACGACGATCAATGTCGAGTGCCCACTCCTCCCCCAAGGGGTGGGTCATACGCCCCTCGACAGCAAGATGATAGACGCCAGCACAGTGTTGGGCGAAGGGTTCCAGTCGACCCCAGAGAACCAGGCTTTGATGCGAGATCCATTATCATTCAAGGTTTGGTCGATCGGAACAGAGCTCACCGAGAAGGCCATGACAGAGATGCGCCCACTAGCAGTAGAGTTCACGTCTCAGGACCAGAGTGTTCTAGCAGAGCCATCAGGGCCGCGGTGATTCCTCCCAACTTCAGGTTGGCGACTGGAGTCAGTAAGTTCACCGGCGAGTCCAAGCTCGATACTTGGCTTGAGGATTACCGAGTGGCTATTCAGATTGGCAGCGGCAATGATGAGGTGGCCATGAAACACCTACCTCTTATGTTGGAGGCCTCGGACAGAGCATGGCTGAATTAGTTGGCACCTGCAGCATTTACACTTGGGAAGATCTTGCCCGAGTGTTTGTCAGAACATTTGAAGGAACTTGCAAGCGACCAGCAGGGTTGACAGAGCTGCAAGTTTGTGTGCAAAAGTCGAATGAGACTCTGAGGGATTACATCCAGAGGTGGATCACGTTTCATCACACGGTGGAAAATGTATCTGATCACCAAGCAGTCTGTGCCTTCAAGGAAGGCGTTAAGAACAGAGAGTTGAGTTTGAAATTCGGTCAGACCAGAGACATGACCCTGAGTCGGATGATGGAGATTGCCACCAAGTATGCCAATGGTGAAGAAGAAGATTGACTCCGGAGTGGCAAGTATAAGCCAACCGCTCATGAAACCGGGGGAGGGAACTCCAGTCGGAAACAAAAGTGGAAAGCCGAGCCAGCTGCTCCTGGAGAAGCCTTGGCCGTGACACAAGGAAAATTCAAAGGAAAGCCCAAAGGATCTTGGAACCCTAAGAAGGTGAAGGACAATGAAGGAAATGACGTGATGGATTTGCCGTGCCACATCCACACGAAGAAAGATGAGGAGGGTAACTTCATTTACCTGAAACATACCACTCGACAGTGTCGGCTCTTGATCCAGCAATTTTAGGGGAAACAGCCCAAGGATAAGGAAAAGGAGTCGGACAAAGTTGAGGACAAAGAGGACAGCGACGAAGGATATCCCCATGTCAATTCCACTCTGATGATTTTTGCTGATGTTGAAAGCAAAAGTCGATTGAAAGTTATCAACCGTGAAGTGAATATGGTCGCTCTGGTGACGCCTAGTTATCTGAAATGGTCTCAGACTGCCATCACATTCAACCAGTCTGATCATCCGACACACATAGCCACCCATGGAAGGCAGGCTTTGGTGGTCGACCCAGTTGTCGAGGGCACTCGACTGACTAAAGGTCTGATGGATGGTGGCAGTGGCCTAAATATATTGTATGCAGAAACACTGAAAGGTATGGGCATTCCGATGTCCAGACTCAATACCAGCAACATGAGTTTCCATGGAGTCATTCCTGGGAAGAAGGCTGAGTCACTCGGCCAAATTGCTCTTGATGTGGTTTTTGATGATTCCAAGAATTTCCGCAAAGAAAAGTTGACGTTTGAAGTTGTGGACTTATAGAGTGCTTATCACGCTATTTTGGGCAGGCCAGCTTATGCACGTTTCATGGCTCGACCATGTTATGTGTATCTCAAAATGAAGATGCCTGGTCCCAAAGGTGTGATCACTATTACTGACAATCGGAAGAGTGCTTTCAGAAGGGCTCAAAGATTGTCGATGCTCAGATGGCAGTGGTAGAGCTGCAGGAGTACGAGAAAACTGCGGACCCGAGTGATTTGTTGCGAGCCAAGAAGCCCACTACAGAGTCAGCGTTCCAGTCGTCCGGTGAGACGAAGCCCGTTCACATTCACCCGACCGATCCCAGTGCTGCTCCGACTCATATCTCTACAACACTCAACTCCAAATAGGAAGAAGCGCTCATCCAGTTCCTCCGTGAGAACTGGGACATATTCGCATGGAAGCCTGCTAACATGCCGGGTGTTCCCAGGGGGCTGGCTGAGCATCGCCTGAGAGTCGACTCAAAAGTAAAACCTGTCAAGGAACATCTTCGACGGTTCGCCGTCCAGAAGAGAAAGGCCATTGGCGAGGAGGTGGCTCGGCTCTTAGCAGCAGAGTTTATCCGAGAGATTTACCACTCCGAGTGGCTCGCCAATGTTTTCATGGTCCCCAAGAAGGACAAGTCACTTCGTATGTGCATTGACTTCAAACATATCAATCGGGCCTACCCGAAAGATCATTTTCCCCTCCCCCGCATCGACCAAATAGTCGACTCAACTATGGGATGTGAGCGCCTGCCTTTTTTAGACGCCTATTCCAGGTACCATCAGATCCGTCTGTATGGACCCGACGAGATTAAAACTGCTTTCATCACTCCATTCGGGTGTTTCTGCTATGTCACCATGCCATTCGGTCTCAAGAATGCCAGAGCCACGTTCATGAGGATGATTCAGAAGTGTTTACTCACTCAAATCAGTCGGAACATGGAAGCATACATGGATGACATTGTGGTCAAATCACGGAAGGGTTCTGACCTGTTGACTGACCTTGCTGAAACATTTGCCAATCTCAGGAGGTATGATATCAAGCTTAATCCATCCAAGTGCACATTCGGAGTTCCTGGTGGAAAGTTGCTCGGTTTTCTCGTTTCCGAACAAGGAATCGATGCCAACCCAGAAAAAGTTGGCACTATACTCTGAATGAAACGCCCTGTGCGTGTGCACGATGTCCAGAAGCTTACTGGATGCTTGGCCGCTTTAAGTCGATTCATCTCTTGCCTCGGTGAAAAGGCATTGCCTCTTTACCGACTGATGAAGAAGTCAGACAAGTTCGAGTGGACTCCCGAAGCTGATGCAGCGTTTGCCGAGCTAAAAGCCGTGCTTTCCACCCAGCCGGTGCTTGCTGCCCCAATCAGCGAAGAGCCTTTGCTGATTTACATTGCAGCCACAGGACAAGTCGTCAGTACAGTACTTACGGTCGAGTGGGAAGAAGAAGGAAAAGCCTTCAAAGTTCAGTGCCCAGTATATTATCTTTCTGAAGTTTTGACCCCATCAAAGCAAATATATCCACATTATTAGAAGCTTGTATACAGGATTTATATGACCGCGAAGAAGGTTGCTCATTACTTCTCTGACCATTCCATTACAGTCGTCAGCGATGCCCCATTGTCAGAGATTCTGCACAACAGAGAAGCAACTGGTCGAGTGGCCAAATGGGCGATTGAACTCCTTCCCCTTGATATCAAGTTTGAGGCAAAGAAAGCCATTAAGTCCCAAGCTGTAGCAGATTTCATCGCCGAGTGGATTGAACAACAACTACCGACTCATGTTCACTAGGAGCACTGGACCATGTTCTTTGATGGTTCTAATATGCTGAATGGTTCCGGTGCTGGGGTAGTATTGGTTTCCCCCCGAGGAGATAAGCTCAGATATGTGCTCCAGATCCACTTTGATTCCTCCAACAATGAAGCAGAATACGAAGCACTTTTGTATGGGTTGTGTATGGCCATTTCACTCAGCGTCCGTCACCTTATGGTATATGGCGACTCAGATTTGGTGGTTAATCAGGTGATGAAGGAGTGGGACGTCAGAAGTCCAGCCATGACTGGTTACTGCAATGCGGTGAGAAAGCTGGAGAAGAAATTCGAGGGGTTAGAGCTTCATCATGTACCCTGACTGAAAAATCAAGCGACTGATGATTTGGCAAAGATAGGTTCCAAGAGGGAAGCCATTCCCAGTAATGTGTTTTTGGAACACATCCATACTCCATCGGTTCAAGAGGATCCTTTCACCGAAGAAGCTCCACAGCCAAAAAGTGTCACAGATCCGACTGAAGTTGAAGTTCCAGCTGTGGTCGACCTGATCATGGAAGTTTTGGTCATCACTCCCGACTGGACAGTGCCGTACATCGTGTATATCCTAAGGAAAGAGCTCCCAGAGAATGAAGAAGAGGCTCGACAGATCGTCCGTCGATCCAAAGCCTTTACCGTGATAAAGGGACAGTTGTACAGAGAAAGCGCGACTGGAGTCGGTCAGAAATGTATAACGCAAGAAGAAGGTCGGATAATCCTTGATGATATCCACTCGGGGACCTATGGCTATCATGCATCCTCTCGGACCATTGTGGCTAAAGCATACCGAGTGGGATTTTACTGGCCAAGAGCGAATGAAATGGCAAAGGAGATAGTCGACAAGTGTGAAGGATGTCAGTTTTATTCCAATCTATCGCACAAACCTGCCTCAGCCTTGAAGACCATTCCACTCGTCTGGCCCTTCGCTGTTTGGGGGTTAGATATGGTTGGACCATTGAGAACTGGCAGGAGCGGCTTCACTCAGTTGCTAGTGGCAGTCAACAAGTTTACCAAATGGATTGAAGCTAAGCCTATCAAGAATCTGGATGCTGGCACCGCTATCAGCTTCATCAGAGAGTTAGTATTCAGATATGGGGTTCCGCACAGCATCATCACGGATAATGGGTCAAACTTCGATTCCGACGAATTTAGAGCCTTTTGCACATCTCAAGGCACACAAGTCGACTATGCTTCAGTCGCTCACCCCCAGTCGAATGGACAAGCCGAATGAGCAAATGGTCTAATTCTCAAAGGACTGAAACCCCGACTCATGCGCGATCTCAAACACGCAGCAGGTGCATGGGTCGACGAACTTCTGTCAGTTCTTTGGGGATTAAGGACGACTCCTAATCAGTCAACTGGGAGAACTCCGTTCTTCCTAGTCTATGGAGCTGAAGCAGTCCTGCCGAGTGACCTGCTTCACAATGCACCCCGAGTCAAACTCTACACTAAAGATGAAGCAGAGCAAGCCCGACAGGACGCAGTCGACCTTCTAGAAGAAGAAAGAGAGATGGCCATGATCCGATCGACTATCTATCAGCAAGACTTACGTCGATTCCATGCCAAAAACATGAAGAGTCGAGCCTTCCAAGAAGGAGATTTGGTTCTCCGAGTGGATCAGCAGAAGCCACACAAGCTTGCTCCTACTTGGGAAGGTCCCTTCATCGTCACCAAAGTCCTCCACAATGGAGTGTACCGCCTTTACAATGTCGATCGCCAGATCGACGAGCCACGAGCTTGGAACGCGGAGCTGCTCCGCCCCTTTTATACTTAAGTATTCACTCGTGTGAGATGTAATAAAAGTACTTCTGTAGTTTATTTATCAAAGACAAGAGTGTTATAATTTTCCCAGTGATTGTTGTTACTTTTGTTTACATGAGAAATCCCCCAGTGGGTGGCTTAGCTGCAAATCTGTTTCGCCTAAGTTTGTAAAAAACAAAAAATCCTGCCGAGTGGTGACCCAGCCTCCCACTCGGGGGCTTAGCTGCGAATCCGTTTCGCCTAAGATTAAGGAAAAATCCTACCGAGTGGAGAGCCAGCCTCCCACTCGGAGGCTTAGCTGCAGTCCAAGTACTCGTCTAAGTGTGAAAAATCCTACCGAGTGGTGAGCCGGCCTCCCACTCGGAGGCTTAGCTGCAGTCCAAGTACTCGCCTAAGTGTTTAAAATCCTACCGAGTGGAGAGCCAGCCTCCCACTCGGAGGCTTAGCTGCAGTCCAAGTACTCGCCTAAGTGTTTAAAATCCTACCGAGTGGAGAGCCAGCCTCCCACTCGGAGGCTTAGATGCAGTCCAAGTACTCGCCTAAGTGTTTAAAATCCTACCGAGTGGAGAGCCAGCCTCCCACTCGAAGGCTTAGCTGCAGTCCAAGTACTCACCTAAGTATTTAATACAATGTGCACTCTGCAAGGAGGACGAGGTGCATGTCGACTGTTACTTTCTCCTTCCGAGCTACGCCACAAATACAATGTGCGTTTTGCAAGGACGATGAGGTGCAGGTCGACTGTTACCTTCTCCTTCGGAGCTATACCATCAAAAATCCTACCGAGTGGAGAGCAAACCTCCCACTCGGGGGCTTAGCTGCAGTCCAATACTCGCCTAAGTATCTGAAAATCCTACTGAGTGGAGAGCAAACCTCCCACTCGGGGTCTTAGCTGCAGTCCAGTACTCGCCTAAGTATCTGAAAATCCTACCGAGTGGAGAGCAAACCTCCCACTCAGGGGCTTAGCTGCAGTCCAGTACTCGCCTAAGTATCTAAAACTCCTACCAAGTGGAGAGCAAACCTCCCACTCGGAGGCTTA
>NC_041391.1:554922721-554951187 GCF_002162155.2 Triticum dicoccoides | reverse complement strand
AGCTGCAGTCCAGTACTCGCCTAAGTTTGAAAAATCCTACCGAGTGGAGAGCAAACCTCCCACTCGGGGGCTTAGTTGTAGTCTAGTACTCGCCTAAGTTTGAAAAATCCTAACCGAGTGGAGAGCAAACCTCCCACTCGGGGGCTTAGTTGCAGTCCAGTACTCGCCTAAGTTTGAAAAATCCTACCGAGTGGAGAACAAATCACCCACTCGAGGGCTTAGCCGTAGTCCAGTACTCGCCTAAGTATGAAATCCATTCCAATTCACAAGGACGACGAGGTGCAGGTCGACTGCCACCCTCTCCTTCCGAGCTACGCCACAAATACAATGTGCGCTCCGCAAGGACGACGAGGTGCAGGTCGACTGTTACCTTCTCCTTCCGAGCTTTGCCACAAATACAATGTGCGCTTTTTCCCGACCCGCAAGGATGTAGGTCGACTACAATCTGTACTCCAACCTGCAAGAGTACGTCACAAGCGCTAAAATATATTCCGAGTGAAGAGCAATGTTCACTCGAAGGCAAATGCAAACATATTCAACGGCAAGGCCAAGTTCAGATAGCGTCCTACAGATTCAGAGGTGCTCAGGCATCAAGCCTGTCAAAGTTTAACCGGTTACAAAACCACTCGGCATTCCGAGGCAAATTTAAGGCAGGGCATAGAAGTTTTTTCTCACTCCTCAGGGGGAGGACTAGAAGGCGCGACAAACTAGTCCAGGTCGATCCCATCAGCAATCCGAGTGGTAGCAGCAACGAAGGTCTCCATGAAGGATCGGAAGTCATGCTTCTTGGTATTGGCCACCTTGAGGGACGCCAACTTGTCCTCTCGCGCATCCTTGCAGTGAACACGGACCAGAGACAGAGCAACATCAGCGCCACACCAGGCAGAAGACTTTTTCCATTCCTGCACTCGACCTGGAACTTCATTCAGTCGAGTCATTAGGGACTCGAGGTCATTCTGAAGTGTTTCTCTCGACCAGAGTGTCGTGTCGATCCGTGACACAGCAACCTTCAGTCGAGCGAGGTAGTCGACAACACCAGCAACGCGAGACTCTAGTCGGAGCACATTCATAGCAACTTCATCCTTCACAGGAGAGTTAATGGGGTCCAGGCTCGTCTCCACTTGACTGGTTTCCTCCTCAAAGTTCTGGCAGAATTCTATAAACATAATTCGGAGTTAAGCCAGCAGTTTTATGATGAGTCGTCAATAACGAGTCAGTCAGATAAAAGGGATTACCTTCAAGCATGAGGAATAACTTTCTGGCGAGCCCTCCCAGATAAGCCTCCAGATCGTTCTTCTTCCCTGCTAGTTCACTAGCTTTGTCACTCAGAGCTATCTTGTCATTCTTCAGTCGGCTGACCTCCTTGATGGCCGCATCGAGAGCAGCTTTCAGATTGGCGTTCTCCTCTTCAAGTTTACCGACTGAAGTCAACTTTTCTTCTGCGAGCTTCGTCTTGTCTGAAGCCGCTTTCTGCGCCTCGGCGAGGTCAAGGTCCTTCTTCTTCAGAGCCTCCTTCAATTTATCTGCAAAGTGACAATGAGATCAGAATCAAGAATGGAAAAAAATATAAAGACAGTCGTCAAGATTCTCACAAAACATACCTTTTGCTTCCTCCTTCGCCTTCGCGAAGTTCTCCTGGACAAGCTTCAAGTCAAGTTCGAGCTGGATATGTTTGTTCTCCAACTCAGTATAACGAGCCACAAGCTCGCAAGATTTCTGCGAAAGATCAGTCGACAGACATCAAAGACAGATCACTTTCGAGTGACTAAGAGAAAAAATCATAGCATTTCTAAGACTATAGCCAAATCAAAATATTCAACAGTAGTCTCGAGGACTACACCCACTGGGTGCACTCAGTGTGCCCCCACTGGTTCTACCGACTCGGTTCGATCAGTCGATCGAAAGAGACAGAAAGTTATGATCCTAAACCATAGCTAACTGCCAGTAGTCAGCCACAGTATCATCAAAAAAAAGAAAAAAAAGAGAGATGTTCTTCAGACCATAGTCGACTGCCAGCAGTCAACAATGGTCTTGGGGACTACACCCAGTGGGTGCACTCAGCGTGCCCCCACTGGTTCTACCGTTTCCATTTGACCAGACCAAGTGGAGAAGTTAGAGTGAACAAATTCAAAGTATAAAGACTACAGTCGACTGCCAGCAGTCCACCATAGTCTCGAGAACTACACCCAATGGGTGCACTCAGCGTTCCCCCACCAATCCAAACAATCAATCGACACACCCAGTGGGTGTACAGATACGAAGATCTTCTTCAGAAAGAAGAGTTTTCAGGTACCATATCCTAACAGAACAAGCGGTGACCAACTAACCTGGACATTGCTCTGAAGAGCTGAGCTTGCATCATAAGCTGCTTGGCTGGCGTCTCGGATCCCCTTCACCTGTTCCATCATGACCCCTGCTTGGCTTATAGCTTCCTTAGCAGCACCTGCTTGGTCCTCTAGGACGTGATGTGTGGCGAAAAGGGAAGGCGGATTAGCACTTGACGACAAAGGGTGAGCACTCGTCAGCGGCACAGCAAAAGACACGGTAGCCCGAGTGACGTTGCCTCCCTCCAGAACCAGCATCTCAGGTGCTGATACAACCTGAGCAGTCTTGCCAGCAGGCGCCTTCTTGTTCCTCCTCTGCCTCAGTGGCTCCTCATCGTCATCATCAGGGAGATCAATGACATGAGGTGGGGCTACAGGAAAGATTCAAAGTTAAAGATGAAGATCTAATCGACTAAAAGCAAAACCACAGAGATCATACCAAGGTTGGAGGTGGCAGCATCTTCCATTTCTTGGTCCTCGTTCCTGACTGAGGTCTCGGAGGTAGCAGCACTATAGATTCCAGAAATCAGTCGGTTAGCCAATGAGTCGACCAAGAGTTTATTCATGCCAAACTAGAAAGCACAAGTTCTGCTATTACCCGGAAATAGTGGGAATCACCATCCTCATCTTCGCCAGGGCATTCGTCGGCTTTGATGACGTCGCTCGAGGTTGCTTTGACGCTTTCTCAGTCGGCGCCGGAGAGGTCGTCCGAGGGCGTTTTGTCGACTGCCCAACGGGCGCAGTCGCTTTACCACGCTCGACTGCGGGGTCATGGACGAGCTTGGATCGCCTTTCAGTGCGAGGAGGGTCGACCTCCTCCTCCTCTTCACCAGAGTTGTCGTCTTCTTCATCCTCCTCGCTGTCAGATTGCCACTCTTCCTGACTTTCACCTCCGCTCCCCTCCTCCTCCTTGATCTGTTCTTGCGCCCCATTGGGCATCGAGTACATCTCGGTAGTAACCTGGAAGACACCAAACAAGACAAGAATCAGTCGACTGAATTCTAGCAAAACAGAATGAAGGAAGCAGGGTCACAGTCGGAGGTACAGAATTGGACCTTGTCTGGCCGGTATGATTGGTCGAGTGGAGGGATCCTCCTGGCTCCTCGGGGGTTGTCCTTGTTCCTTGTGATGGCAGTCATCCACCTCTCCAGCATGGCATCCTCGACCTCCTCCGGGTGGACCTGAGTGGTGTCTTCAGTGCCAGAATACATCCACATCGGATGGTCTCAATATTGGAGCGGCTGGATACGTCGTCGAAGGAAAACCTCCAGAAGATCCATGCCAGTCACCCCGTCACGGATAAGCTGGACCACCCGCTCGACCAGCACCTTAACCTGAGCCTTCTCCTCCGAGACCACCTTCAAAGAGGACGGCTTGCTCACTCGGTCCATGGAGAAAGGAGGGAGTCCAGTCGACTACCTTGGCATCGGCTGGTCTTGGTAGTAGAACCAGGTCGACTGCCACCCTCGGACCGACTCAGGAAGGACCATAGCTGGAAAAGCACTTTTACCCCTCATTTGAACACCAAGACCCCCACGCATCTGAATCACTTGGGTTTTCTCGTCACTCAGATTGGCCTTTTTCACCGTCTGAGAGCGACAGGTGAAAATGTGTTTGAAAAGGCCCCAACGCGGCCGGCAACCCAAGAAATTCTCACACAAGGACACGAAAGCAGCGAGATACACGATGGAGTTGGGTGTGAAGTGGTGGAGTTGTGCGCCAAAGAAGTTCAGAAATCCCCGAAAGAAAGGGTGGGGCGCCAGAGAAAACCCGTGATCTACGTGAGTGGCTAAGAGGACGCACTCACCCTCCTGAGGCTGCGGCTGCCACTCCTTCCTCGGGAGCCTCGCTGATCCATGAGGGATCAGTCCTTCATCGGCTAGGTCATCAAGGTCTTTCTGGTGGATGGTTGAGCGGATCCAGTCGCCCTGGATCCAGCCCTGCGGCAGGCCGGCCCGTGACGAGGATCCGCCCCGACTGGTCGCCCTTCCCTTTGCCTTCGCCGTCGCCTTTTTTGCCCGCTCCAAAGCCGCCATCTTCTCCTTCACCATCGTCGTCGGCGAAGCACGAACAGAGCAACAACGCTAGGATAGAGGCGAACACGGCAGATGAATCTGAGGAAGAGGGAGAGGAAAATGAGGGTGCACTGTTCAAAACCCCCTTCCGGCGCCTTATATGGGGTCGCTTCCGAGTGACTGACTGGTAGGCCTGGGCGATACTGTCAAATCCCGCAATAGTCGCGTGCGCGATATGTGGCGAAAAAGGTGGCGTGAAGATCGAGGCGTTCCTGCCTTATCCCATCCGAGTACTGCGGCCTCCTCCGCCTCGCGCGCTTCCCAAAATTCAGATCCCGCTAAATCCGCGAACAGCAGAGCAACTTGTCAGACTGGAGATTTCCTCCGATCCGTCGCTCGGAGATCTCCAAGTATAGAAAATTCACTCGACCGATACAAAGAATGGATCAAGGCGACTGAAAAAGAAGTTGGTGCCGTTACCTAAGGTCATTGATCCAGAACAAGACATACTCATAGCACGAAAGATGGGTCGGAAGAATTCTCAACTCCTTCCTCACTCAAACCTCGATCCATTCTGGGGCTAATGATGAAGCCATGTACCTAGGGTAGGGTCATGGACCTATCCAAGATACCCTCCCCAAGGACGTCTCTAGAAGAAACTACCTTTCAGTCGACCTGGAAGGATTTCACTTGACGGACTCGAAGACACTCGACCATGAAGCCACTCACTCGACCGCCAGGAGATCTAGAGTCACTCTGCACACAAACGGTCTATCATTAAGTAGTCTTTATGGTCATGATAGCACTTTATGTATGGCATTACCAGTAACACCAAACCTTAATGTACTTTAAACCCTACATAACTGAGGGCCGGAGGGGTCTGGCAAACTCTATATAAGCTAGCCCCTCCTCAGTGTAAGGGGTTGGCACCCCTGTAATTCATACACACATAATCCAGTCGACCGCCTCCAGGCTCCGAGACGTAGGGCTGTTACTTCCTCCGAGAAGGGCCTGAACTCATAAACACCTTGCGCACACGACTACTCCATAGCTAGGATCTTGCCTCTCCATTCCTACCCCCCTATTCTACTGTCTGACTTAGAACCACGACATACGGTTCTCCTCCTCGAGCTTGTTGACTTGTTGTTTGAGGTCCATAATTTCTTTACGGAGCTTGCCCGTAACGGCCAAAGCTCCTTTTACCCAAGGATGCTGCATAGCTTCTGGAGAACAAGTAAAACTCTTTTTCATATTTTCATAAGAGAGAAATCTAAAGTTGGAAGGGGTGACCGAAGTAGGGATAGCCAGGCTAGGTAGTTCCCCCATAGTGAATTCTTCTTGGAGACGAAAGGTAACTTCTTGATCCTCCCCCATGGCATCTATCCTTTTCAAATCATCCTCCGTTGATGGTCCATAGTGATAGGCATCGCTATTTGCTCCTGGACCCGGTGTTGGGTGAGACACCCGACTCTCCCCGACTGACTCCTGAGAAGACATCTTGCTTTATTCTGCAACAGGAACAACTCAAAACGAAAACAGAAGATATTTGCATGATACGGTGGTCAAAACCTTCAGGAGTATATATAATGAATTTTTACCAACCAAAATACGTAACGTGCAAGAAAACGGAGTCCGGGAGGCACACAAGGTGCCCACGAGACAGGGGGGCGCGCCCAGTAGGGGGGGCGCCCTCCACTCTCGTGGAGGCCTCGTGTCCCTTTCGGACTACTTCTTTCTTCCTAAAATTCTTAATTAGTCCAAAATTGATAAAAATTGCCATTGGAGTTGTTTTGGAGTCGGTTTACTTACTGTACCACATACCTATTCCTTTTCGGAGTCTGGAACGTTCTGGAAAGTGTCCCTTATGTATTCCTCAGGGGTTACGGTTTCAATAATATTAGTTTCAACATTGATAGGATTACCTGAAATATAATGTTTAATTCTTTGACCGTTTACCACCCTTGGACTTGTGCTTTCGAAGTTGTTGATTTTTATGGCACCAGAACGATAGACCTCCTCGATAACGTAGGGACCTTCCCATTTTGAGAGAAGTTTTCTTGCAAAAAATCTTAAACAAGAATTGAATAATAATACATAGTCTCCTACGTTAAATTCACGCTTTTGTATCCTCTTATCATGCCAGCGTTTGACTTTTTCTTTGAATAGCTTGGCATTCTCATATGATTGGGTTCTCCATTCATCAAGTGAGCTAATATCAAACAACCTCTTCTCACCGGCAAGTTTGAAGTCATAGTTGAGCTCTTTAATAGCCCAATATGCTTTATGTTCAAGTTCAAGAGGTAAATGACACGCTTTTCCATAAACCATCTTATATGGAGACATACCCATAGGATTTTTGTATACAGTTCTATAGGCCCATAATGCATTATCAAGTTTTTTGGACCAATTCTTTCTAGATCTATTCACAATATTTTGAAAAATTAACTTGAGCTCTCTATTGCTCAACTCTACTTGACCACTAGACTGCGGATGATAAGGAGATGCGATTCTATGATTGACATCATACTTAGCAAGCATCTTACGGAAAGCACCATGAATAAAATGTGAACCACCATCAGTCATAAGATATCTAGGGACTCCAAACCTCGGAAAAATAACTTCTTTAAGCATTTTAATAGAAGTGTTATGATCAGCACTACTAGTTGGAATAGCTTCTACCCACTTAGTAACGTAATCAACAACAACTAAAATATGTGTATAACCATTGGAGGCAGGAAAAGGTCCCATATAATCAAAGCCCCAAACATCAAACAGTTCAATAACAAGAGAATAATTCATAGGCATTTCTTGACGTCTACTAATGTTACCTACTCTTTGGCATTCATCACAAGATAAGATAAACTTACGAGCATCTTTGAAGAGAGTAGGCCAATAAAAACCAGATTGTAGTACCTTGTGTGCAGTTCTATCTCCAGCATGGTGTCCTCCATAAGATTCAGAGTGACACTTACGTAGAATCTGTTCCTGTTCATGCTCAGGCACACAACGTCTAATAACACCATCTACTCCTTCTTTGTAAAGGTGTGGGTCATCCCAAAAGTAATGTCTTAAATCATAAGCGAACTTTTTCTTTTGCTGGTATGTGAAACTAGGCAGTATAAATTTAGCAAAAATTTAATTGGCATAATCAGCATACCAAGGAGCAGTATGAGAAGCATTAATGACCGCTAATTGTTCATCAGGAAAACTATCATCTATAGGCAGTGTGTCATCAAGAACATTCTCTAACCTAGACAAGTTATCTGCAACGGGGTTCTCAGCTCCCTTTCTATCAGTAATGTGTAAATCAAATTCTTGGAGCAAGAGAACCCATCTAATGAGCCTAGGCTTAGCATCTTTCATTTCCATCAGATATTTAATAGCAACATCATCAGTATGAATAGTAACTTTGGAATCAACAATATAAGGTCTAAACTTATCACATGCAAACACAACCACTAAGAACTCTTTTTCAGTAGTAGCATAATTTCTCTGGGCAGTATCAAGAGTCTTACTAGCATACTGGATAACATTCAATTTCTTATCAACTCTTTTCCTAGAACAGCACCTACAGCATAATCACTAGCATCGCACATAATTTCAAAAGGTAAATTCCAATTAGGTGGCTGGACAATAGGTGCAGTGATCAAAGCTTTCTTAAGTATTTCAAATGCTTCTACACAATCATCATCAAAGAAAAAAGGAATATCTTTTTGCAATAAATTAGTCAGAGGCCTAGAGATTTTAGAAAAGTCCTTAATGAACCTCCTATAAAAACCGGCATGACCAAGGAAACTTCTTATACCTTTTATGTCCTTGGGACATGTCATCTTTTCAATAACATCAACTTTGGCTTTATCAACTTCAATACCTCTCTCGGAGATCTTATGCCCCAAAACAATGCCTTTGTTAACCATAAAGTGACACTTTTCCCAATTGAGGATGAGACTAGTGTCTTTGCATCTCTGCAAAACTTGATCAAGGTTGCTCAAACAATCATCAAAAGAGGATCCATAAACGGAGAAATCATCCATGAATACCTCACAAATCTTTTCACAAAAATCAGAGAATATAACCATCATGCATCTTTGAAAGGTAGCAGGTGCATTACATAAACCAAAAGGCATACGTCTATAAGCAAAAGTACCAAAAGGGCAAGTAAAAGTAGTTTTAGATTGATCCTTCGCTGACACAGGTATTTGAGAGAAGCCAGAATAACCATCTAGAAAGCAGAAATGAGTGTGTTTGGATAGTCTTTCTAGCATTTAATCAATAAAAGGTAAAGGGTAATGATCTTTCTTAGTAGCTTTATTTAACTTACGAAAATCAATTACCATCCTATAACCTATAATAATTCTTTGCGGGAACAATTCATCTTTATCATTAGGAACAATGGTAATACCTCCCTTTTTAGGAACGCAATGGACAGGTCTTACCCATTCACTATCAGCAACGGGATAAATAATACCTACCTCAAGGAGTTTTAGTATCTCCTTTCTTACCACTTCTTTCGTCTTGGGATTTAGTCGTCGTTGGGGATCTCTAACTGGTTTGGCATCTTTCTCCACTGTAATTTTGTGTTGGCATAATGTGGGACTAATGCCCTTAAGATCATCCAGAGTATATCCAATAGCTGCTCGGTGCTTCTTCAGAGTTTTCAATAATATTTCTTCTTCTTGCTCTGAAAGGTTAGCACTAATAATAGCGGGATATATTTTCTTTTCATCAAGATAAGCATACTTAAGATTATCATGTAAAGGTTTGAGTTTAAACACGGGATCACCCTTGGGTGGAGGGGGATCCCCAAGAATTTCAACGTGAAGGTTATGTTTCAGCATAGGTTCCTGTTTGAGGAACACTTCATCTATTTCCCTTCTTTCCTTCATAAACATATCGTTTTCATGGTCTAGCAAGTATTGTTCTAACGGATTAGTAGGAGGCACAACAATGGAAGCAAGACCAATAATCTCATCCTTACTAGGTGGTTCCCTATCACGAGGTTGTCTATGAAACTTAGCAAAATTAAACTCATGAGACATACCATCTATGCCAACGGTGACATTATCTTTTTCACAATCAATCTTAGCACTAGCTGTATTCAAGAAGGGTCTACCAAAAATAATGGGACAAAAATCATCTTGTGGGTAACCAAGAACAAGAAAATCAGCAGGATATTTAACCTTCCCACACAAGATTTCAACATCTCTAACAATCCCAACTCGTTTAATGGTATCCCTATTAGCAAGCTTAATAGTAATATCAATGTCTTCTAATTCAATGGGTGCAATGTCATGCATAATTTCTTGATATAAGGTATAAGGTATCGCACTAGCACTTGCACCCATATCACATAAGCCATGATAACAATGGTCTCCTATTTTAACAGAAATAACAGGCATGCCTACGACAGGTCTATGTATCTTAGTGTCTGGCCTAGCAATATGAGCAGTCTCACCACAGAAATAAATAACATGCCCATCTAAATCATAATCCAAGAGATCTTTAACCATAGCAATACTAGGTTCAACATTGATTTGCTCAGGAGGTGTATAAGTCCTAGTATTAATCTTACGAACAACAGTCAAAGCTTTAGCATGATCCTTAATCCTAACAGGAAAAGGAGGTTTCTCAACATAAGTAGTAGGAACAATAGGATCACTATAGGTGATAGTCTTTTCTTCGACTGTAATAGGTGCAACTACTTTCACTTCAACAGGAGGATTATATTTAAACCACTTCTCTTTAGGGAGATCAACGTGAGTAGCAAAAGATTCACAGAAAGAAGCTACTATCTCAGAGTCAAGTCCATACTCAGCGCTAAATCCATGGAAAGCATCGGTATCCATAAAAGATTTAACACAATCGAACTTAGATGTCATACCTGACTCCTTACCATCGTCGGAATCCCAATTTTCAGAGTTGCGTTTAATTCTTTCCAATAAGTCCCATTTTAAATCAATAGTCTTCAGCATATAAGAACCAGCACAGGAAGTATCGAGTAGGTTGCGATTATCAAGAGAAAGCCGAGCATAAAGTTTTGAATAATCATTACTCGGGAGAGCTCATGATTGGGGCATGAATATAACATTGACTTGAGCCTCCCCCAAGATTGAGCGATGCTTTCTCCTTCGCGAGGCCAGAAATTATATATGTAATTATGATCACGATGAACAAGATGCATAGGATAGAACTTCTGGTGAAATTCCAACTTCAGTCGCTTATAATTCCAAGATCTCGTATCATCACATAGCCTATACCATGTCAATGCATCTCCCTTCAAAGATAAAGGGAAGACCTTCCTTTTGATAACATCATCGGGAATACCTGCAAGCTTAAATAATCCACAAACTTCATCCACAAAGATAAGGTGTAAATCGGGATGCAATGTTCCATCTCCTGCAAATGGATTAGCTAGCAGTTTCTCTATCATACCCGAAGGAATCTCAAAGTAAATGTTTTCATAAAGTTTAGTAGGTTGAGGAGCAACTCTTTGCTCTTCTGGTCGGGGTGAAGATACCTCGAACAAGCCCCTCAAAGGATTAGTTTCCATAGTGACAAGTAATAGAAAATTTCAGCACACTATATAAATGTTTCCTTACCAAGTTCCACTCACCAAAAGCGCTACACTCCCCGACAACGGCGCCAGAAAAGAGTCTTGATGACCCACAAGTGTAGGGGATCAATCATAGTCTTTTCGTTAAGTAAGAGTGGCAAACCCAACAAGGATCAGAAGGAAATGATAAGCGGTTTTCAGTAAGCTTTTCTCTGCAAGCACTGAAATTGTAGGTGATAGATAGTTTTGTGATAAGATAAATGGTAATGAGTAACAAGTAAATAAAGTAAAGAAAGTGCAACAAGGTGGCCCAATCCTTTATGTAGAAAAGGATAAGCCTGGACAATTTCTAATAATGAGAAAGGAGCTCCCGAGGACACATGGGAATTATTGTCAAGCTAGTTTTCATCACGTTCATATGATTCACGTTCGGTACTTTGATAATTTGATATGTGGGTGGACCGGTGCTTGGGTACTACCCTTACTTGTACAAGAATCCCACTTATGATTAACCCCTATTGCAAGCGTCCGCAACTACAAAAGAAGTATTAAGGTAAACCTAACCACAACATTAAACATATGGATCCAAATTAGCCCCTAACGAAGCAACGCATAAACTATGGTTTAAGCTTCTGTCACTCTAGCAACCCATCATGTACTTATTACTTCCCAATGCCTTCCTCTAGGCCCAAATAATGGTGAAGTGTCATGTAGTTGACGTTCACATAACACCACTAGAGGAAAAGACAACATACATCTCATCAAAATATCGAACGAATAAAAAATTCATACGACTACTAATAGCAAGACTTCACCCATGTCCTCAGGAACAAACGTAACTACTCACAAAGCATATTCATGTTCATAATCAGAGGGGTAATAATATGCATTAAGGATCTGAACATATGATCTTCCACCAAGTAAACCAATTAGCATCAACTACAAGGAGTAATCAACACTACTAGCAACCCACAGGTACCAATTTGTGGTTTTGATACAAGATCGGATACAAGAGATGAACTAGGGTTTTGAGAGGAGATGGTGCTGGTGAAGATGTTGATGGAGATTGACCCCCTCCCGATGAGAGGATCGTTGGTGATGATGTTGGTGATGATTTCCCCCTCCCGGAGGGAAGTGTGCCCGGCAGAACAGCTCCGCCAGAGCCCTAGATTGGTTCCACCAAGGTTCCGCCTCATGGTGGCGGAGTTTCATCCTGTAAGCTTGCCCATGATTTTTTCCAGGGTAAAAGCTCTCATATAGCAGAAGATGGACACCGGAGGCCCACCAGGGGGCCTAGAAGACAGGGGGCGCACCCAGTAGGGGGGGGGGGGCGCCCCCAGTCTCCTAGCTGCGGCGTGGGCCCCCTGATGTATTTCTTTCGCTCAATAATTCTTATAAATTCCAAAAACATATTTTGTGGAGTTTCAGGACTTTTGGAGCAGTGTAGAATAGGTTTCCAATGTTTGCTCCTTTTCCAGCCAGAATTCCAGTTGCCGGCATCCCCCCTCTTCATGGTAAACCTTGTAAAATAAGAGAGAATAGCCATAAGTATTGAGATATAATGTGTAATAACAGCCCATAATGCAATAAATATTGATATAAAAGCATGATGCAAAATGGACATATCACCCTCCGTGCTTCCTCGTGACGATCTCCCAAGTACCTAAGAATGCATAACGTCTCCGTTTGAGGTAGGACCCTATTCACAAGCGAATTCGAATGAAACTCGAAGAGGAAAGAGATAACCTCGGTTTCAATGGCACGTGCGTGTGCTCTTGTCATTGGTTGTCTCCGTGCTTGAGGTGGTGGTGTGACGTCCATTGTGATGGCTGAGGGATGCTCTGCACCACAAACCCTCAGTCACAACCTCCCCCTTGGATTCTGCACCGCCCAGCCACTCCTTACCACTTGGCAGCCATCCAAACCTCGCCGCCAGCTGTCCACCATTGGTTGATCGAGATCCAATGGCACAACACTCACTGCCAACATCCCAGGCGCTCGAGCACGGGGTCGATCTCGTGCTCCCACCTCATCGGAACTCCTCTACCACGGATCTTCCATGTCACCGCCAGATCAAGCCAAAGCCCTACGTCATTTCCCTTTCCCCTCCTCTCATTTATTTCTCTCTCTCTCTCTCTTTCTTTATCTCTCTCTCACGCGGCTCCCTCCCCTTGCATGCCTTTGCAAAGCTTTGGTTTTCTCATCACACCGCTAGCTTGGTCGGTCCCACGCATAGCCAGTTTTCACCATCTGACAAGATCCGTGTTCTTGGGCAAAAACTAGTGCTAACACTACTGCAGGATGCTGCTAACACTACAATCAGAGACCCTTCAACGAAACTGTGTGTGATGCATTAATCGCAATCAGTGATGTAAAAAACCGTCAAAAAAGGTGCAAAATGTTTGCGATGGCGGATACATCAAACACGGTTCAGATTTTAGTTGCGTGTGTGATGTAGGGCATACGGTTCAGTGCAATTAACAATTTGTGATGAGGAGCAACAAAAGAAACGGACAACCAGATGAAGGTGTGTGCGATAAACAGCATACGGTTCACTAGGATGAACTGTTTGTGATTAGGCAACACAAAAGAAACGGTTAAACGGTCAGCCAGATCAAGGTGTGTGCGATATACGGTTCGACCCTTTCTGTATATGGGGCAATGAGATATTAATGAACCAGCATCAACTGAGGAAACTGATAAATATTGTTATTAAAATGGGTCAAAAGATGTCAATCGAACTATTTGTTTACACTTTATGCAAGACAACACTGAACTGCATGATGGTAAGTAAAAACTCTGTAACCTTCTTTTTACTGTCTGTAATGAGTTGTGTTAGATGCCAATGTCTGAATCTTTTTTCTCTGTAGTGGATCCTGAAGCAGTTTACTCAAGATTACCTCTCAAACTACATGATTGGCGGCCGGCCATCACAAGGGGTTGGACTAGAGTCGTGCGTGCCTTTTGCATCAAGGAGAGCACAATAGGGCCATTCTGCTTCACCTTGTTCAGCAACCAGAATGTCTCTCGCCTCTTTCTTTACCATCTATAATAGTACAAGTATACAACTATGGTTCATCATTCTTTATTTGGTCCTTATGTAATTCTTGAACATATGTACATGTGAATCGAATAATGCATTGGTTGTTTGAACTTGATGGATAAGAATAAAGCTATAACCTACTTTGAAATTCAAATCAGGTACAAATTTAAATAGCAGTAATTAAATTATGGTGAAATTACGTTCTGCGGGTCATTACGGTGCACACGGTCTATAAAGCACAACATGTGCAATATACATCATAATCCGACATGGTTCACGAAGAGGAAACGTGTGTAACCATGCACACAATTGCCATTTGTAAACCGTATGTGATATCAGACAATATCACAAACGGTGCGGGAAAACTAAATGTGTGTGATTGTCGCCCTATCGTACACGGTTTACAATGATGAACTGTTTGTGATGTGCTAGGCATCGTAAACGTAGAGCCAGTTTGGTATGTGCCTGGAATGTGCCTGGACTACGCCTGAAAAAATCCCGTGCCTGGAATGTGCCTAGTTTTAGGTAAAACCACGAAACTCCGACTGCGATGGCAATACGAGCACAAACAAGTAGTAAGGATGAAGCGTTTGGGATATTCGAAATATCAAAAACAGTTTTATAGGAACAACTGGATGCGTCATGGCTCCCTGCCCCCGACAATTTCTGGGTCGTGTGGGAAGGACCCCCCTATCACAGTCACTCACTAGGCGACGGTGCGGAACGCTGTTGCGAAAAGGGGTTAAAACCGTTTGTGTAGCACCTTGTTGTACCAGTGTAAAGGCCTAAACATGATAATCCATGTAATGGAGTTCTTTCTTGTTTTGGTCTAAGCATCCCTTATCTTTTGCTCAATAACGCCATCGGCTTCGCCTAAGTTGTGTAGGCGGATGAGGATCACTTTGTACTATGTTTACCCCTCTATCAATGAAATGAGACGAACCCTGCATATTCATGAAAAGAATACAATTTTTTTCTAGAAGTTGATTTTTTACAAGTGTACGTACATTATTGTCATGAATAACATTTTGGCCCATGTAATCCTTTTTTTGGTGATCTAAGCCCATAATTTTCATGGTAGTGGTACCTCTGTCTTTCCTACGACATGATTATGTAAGTAGCCCTCGAGAAAAAAAAACATGTAAGTGCTTTTTTAGCTTGGGTGTCAAATTGTTAGATGGCTCTTGATTCATCTCAGATTTCATACGTGCTTTAGCTACTTAATAGTAATCCAAGGTAATTGTTTTTTTAATAATAGATTTGCTAATTCTCGTATACTCCCTCCGTTCCGACGAGTAAATCGGAACGGAGGGAGTAGATGAGAAATACATTTGTCTCATCTAACTTTCTATTCGTATGATTCAGTGCCAAGATATGTGTCGAGGGTTCCCCACCAGTGGCACTTGGGTTGTTGTCCCTTTTTGTTTATATTCTATTGTCCTTTTTTGGCCGGAGTAATTTTGTTGTGGGGTGTGCGTTACTCCCCCAACGCCTAGTCTTTTTTTTGAGAGAGCCCCAACGCCTAGTCAACATCTTAAGCGCCTGTTGCAGGCTATCCTGCAAATTGCACGCACAACCCTCCCGTTTGCAGGATACTAACGGGCCGGCCCATATAAGATTGCAACTCTTAGAGATGTTCCTGGCTTTGGGAGCTTCTCGAAACTTCCAGGCGGTTTGTTTCTTATTTTTACGTTTAGGTTTTTCTGGACCGGTTTTGTTCTTTCCTTTTCTTTTTTCCTTTTTCTTGTTTGTTTTTATTTCTCAATTTTTTGGAAGAACTTTTTTTTCAAATCAATGAAAATTTTCAAATCCATGAACTTTTGCAAATTCGTGATTTTTTAAAAAAGATGAACTTTTTTCAATCCATGAGTATTTGTAAAATCAGCTCAAGTTTTTTTAATTTATTATTTTTTCCAAAATTGTAATTTTCCTCTGAAATTATTGATTTTTTAAATGAAGAACTCAGGATTTTTTATAACCCCTGATCTTTTTAATTCCGTGAACTTTTCTCTCAAAATTGATGATTTTAAAAAAAAATTGTGATATTTTTTCAAAATTGATGATTTTTTCAAATCCATGAACTTTATTTCAAAACCCCACAAACTTTTTTCAAATTCATGAACTTGCTTTAAAAATGATGATCTTTTTTCTGATTCATAATTTTTTTTCTTTTCAAAATTGATGATCTTTTTTCAAATGCCTTTTTTTTAATTTGTGAACTTTGTTTCAAAATTGATGAACTTTTTCAAACCCTTGATTTTTTAGAAACCATGAGCTTTTTCAAATTCTTGAGCTATTTTTAGAATCCCAATTTTTGAATTTTTATACTTTTTTAAAATCCATTAATTTTATTTCAAACTCGTATTTTCTAAATTTTTATTTGTTTTTAGAAATTATATTTATCTCAGAAAGTTAACAGTCGTTCATGGACCGGCCAACCCTGACCGAACAATGGGAACCAGCAAACCAGATAAACTGGCACACCCCCGAGCGAGGTGCTCGCCTCCTCTGTTCCACTTCTCGTCTGTTTGCGAGCGACGTGAATCCTTTTTCTCATCTTATTTGCAAGTCCACAGGTCGACTTGCAACTGGGCCCGACCTTGTTTTTGGCCAGTTGCAAGTCCACCCTCGACTTGGAACTGGTCCCAAAGTTTTTTGTGTCAATGCATTTCATCTTGAACTTGCAACTCGTCCAAAATTTTTTCACCACAGCTGCATGTCCAACCTTTACTCACAACTGGGCCCAACCTCTTTTTGCCTTAGTTGCAGGTCCACCATTGACTCGTAATTGGGCTCGATCTAGGACTGGCCATTTTTTCCTCCTTGTTGCAAGTCCGCTCTTGACTCGTAATTCGAGATGACATTTCTTTCCTCCTTAGTTGCAAGTCCATAATTGACGTGCAATTGGGCTTAACTTTTTCTTGCCTCAGTTGCAAGTCCAATATAAACTTGCAACTAGGCCTAACTTTTTCTTTTGCCTCAGTTGCAAGTCCACCAACAACTTGCAACGGTGTCCATCCCTCTTTTTCTTTTTTGCCTCAGTTGCAAGTTCATCCTCATCTCGCAACTGGGCCCAAAAAAATTTCTGTCTCAATTGCCTCAGTTGTAAGTCCACCTCAACTTTTTTTTGCGGGTGAAATGAGTATATATTAGTTAAGTAATGTCATTACACTCGTTTTCACAAATCATACGTAAATCATCTGGCCCTGAGTGAAACCAGATAGCAGTGCGTTGAGCGCCTCGTCCCATCTGTGCCATGCAATGTGCAGCAGCATTGCATGACCTTCCAGCATGCAGGAATTTGTGTGGCCGGATGCCAGGTAGAAGGCTTTTCAACTTGTGTATTAGACCAGCAACGGGTGATCTATTTGTGCCAGTATCATTCAGCAGCTCTTCCCCTTCCTTGCAGTCCATCTCAATGATGAGATTCTTGTCTGTGTGTGCAATCGCAAGGCTTGTTCCCTCAAGGCAAGCAGTCAGCTTCGCTTCTATCGGTGAGGAGCACGAACGCAGGTAACGGCAAGATGAGAAGATGATTGCTCCTGTATCATCTCTCAGCACCATTCCGGCCCCTCCCGTGGTCTCGCCATGGATGAAGGAACCATCCACGTTTAGCTTTGCCCAGCCAGCCGGGGGCTTCTCCCACCGAGCCACAATTGTTTCTGCTTGCTTCGTGGCCTTGGGTCGATGAGTTACTTGCTGAATCACCATCTTTCCCTTCGCTATATCTCCCTTGGGGTGTTGTTTGATACATAGAAGAGTCTTGATGTAGCCATTGAGGAAGCGTGTTGACACCTGTACTGGTGGTGCAGGCTTGTGATGCGTGATCTCATTCCGGCAATGCCATGCGCGCCAGAATATCATCAAGATGACCATCCGCTGGGTTTCGTCGCAGCTGGCGAGAAGGTGCAGGAGCCACTCCGTTCTGGTGTTCTGAATCTCCTCCTGGGCAGGTATAGGCCAAGACTCCCTCATGGTGTCCCATAGAGCACCCGCCAGCGGACATCTGCAGACGGCGTGGAAAGTATCCTCCCGTTCGATGCCACAAATAACACATATGTCAGTTTTTGCAATAGTTCTACTCTTTTTATTTTCCATTGTCGCAAAAGTGTTCGTAGCCAAACACCAGCCAAATATTCGTATCTTCGGGGGAGCAGGGCACCCCCACAATGCCTTCCAGATGGCACGGTTGCCGTCCGGTGCCCTGCTCATGGCGCACATAGACGTGCGAAGTTTCTCCTGCAGGCCGAGCTTGTAGGCAGACCTGGCGGAGAACAAGCCTCTCGGGTCCGGACCCCAAGCCAGGACGTCCTCCATGCGTGGTGCCGGTCGCAGCTTGAGTATTTCATCGATGTCTGGAGTGGCAAAGTTTTGTTGGAGTAGTTGTGTGTCCCACCCTCCATGGACGTTCACCAGTTCAGCGACGCGGTGGATCCTGCACCTTCCTGGTAGAGAAACATGCCTATATGAAACCGACCTCGGGAGCCAAGGATCACGCCATATGCGTACTTGTTGGCCATTCCCAATCCGCCAGAGAAGCCCCTTCTGAGGAGCTCAAGGCCGTACGTGATGGCCTGCCACGTTGATGACGCATTTCCTGTAAACACAATATCCTCCAAACGACCATGAGGGTAATATTTCGCCTTCAAGACCTGCGCACAAAGACTTCCTGGATTAGTTAGGAGCCGCCATGCTTGTCGGGCAAGAAGGGCCTGATTGAAGAGTCTATAGTCCCGGAATCCAAGCCCTCCCATAGCTTTCGGTTTTATGATGCTCTCCGAGGCCATCCAATGGGTCTTCCTCTTTCCCTTCCGTGAACCCCACCAATAATTCCTAACTATTCGAGTTAGATCATCGCATACAGAGAAAGGGAGTTTGAAAACTCCCATGATGTATGTGGGAATAGATTGGGCAATTGCTTTTATCAAGATCTCTTTCCCTCCTGCAGCCATGTTACCATCACCCCAGATACAAATCCTTTTCAGAAGTTTCACTTGAAGGTTTTGGAATCTACCCCTGTGCATCCTCCCTTCCGGCGTCGGTAGCCCGAGGTACTTCTCCTTGAAGTTTCCTTGCTGAATATCAAGTTCCCGCTTCACATTCAGTTGCTCATTAGGAGCGCAAGATTGTCTAAATAAGATCGAACATTTAGCTGGGTTTATGAGTTGTCCGTAGAACCTTCGTATGCCTGAATAATTCCGTTGATTGCGGCTGCTTGCTGTTGTGTTGCCTTGAAGAAAAGTAAAGTGTCATCCGCAAACAAAAGGTGTGAGACACCAGGAGCACCATGGCATATCTTTAGGGGTTCAATAACATTTGTTCGCACACCCTGTTTCAGCAACTCAGAGAGACCATCGGCCACAAGAAGGAACAAGAAATGCGAAAGGGGATCACCTTGCCGGAGACCACACTCCGGTGCGAAGGATTCTAAAAGGGTTCTATTAAATTTTACGGTATATCTCACCGTGGTGATGCACGTCATAATCCATTGCACCCACCGATGAGCAAAACCCAATTTAGTCATCACTCGCTCCAAGAATCCCCAATCAACGCGGTCATAAGCTTTGGATAAATCCAATCTGTATGCACAGTAGCTATTGTCCAGTTTCCTTTCTTGATGTATGGCATGAATGCATTCAAATGCTAAAAGAGCATTGTCCGTGATGAGCCTCCCAGGGACAAAAGCACTCTGGAACGGAGAAATTATTTCTTCCAGCAAAGGTCGGAGACAGTTAACCAGACATTTGGCAACTATCTTGTAAATGACATTGCATAGGCTGATGGGTCTAAAATCAGTAACTCTTGTTGGTTCATCATTTTTTGGAATGAGCACGATTATTGCTTCATTGACTCCATCAGGCATAATACCGGTGCGAAAAAACTCTTTTACCGCCCTGACCACTTCCTCCTTAAAAAATACTCCAGTTCCTCTGGAAAAAGCGTGCTGGTAGGCCTGGTGCCTTAAGTGGGCCTATTTGGAATAGGCCATCAGCTATTTCCTTCTCTCAAAACTCTGCACACAGCTGCTCGTTCATTGCATCAGTAACAATCGGATTAAAAAATTCAGTGACATGCGATGGATTCAGATTGTTATCTCGTGTAAAGATGGATTTGAAATAATCATGAACCATTGACGCCATTACCTTATGGTCTTTCTGCACCACGCCATTGCTGTCCACTAGCATCTTAACCTTATTTTTTCGAGCGCGCCAAACGGCCTTACGGTGAAAAAAATTTGTATTACGGTCCCCCTCCTTAAGCCAATCAATGCATGAACGTTGCAGCCATAACATCTCTTCTTGGTAGAGTAGTTCATTCATGTGATCATTTACCTTTTTGATCTCGTCTCTGTCCGCATTCATGTTCAGGAGTTCCTCTAGTCTAGTTCTTATTTTTCCAACTCTCTTGTTACATTGCCGAATCTCTTCTTGCCCCAGTCATGGAGTTTCAGCAGTAAACTTTTAAGCCCAGCTCTCACATCACCAAGGTTAAACTTTGCACCTGCCTCCTCCCATGCCTGCGCCACCCTTTCCAGTAGGTTTCCATCTCGTTCCCATAATATCTCATACCTCCTGTAGCATGGCTTAAAATTTTTCTCTTCATCCTTCTCGCATTTTAACAATACTGGTAGGTGATCCGAACATGGGGACACATGATGTACCACCTTGGCAGACGTGAATAAATTTCTCCACTTGTTATCAGCCACTGCTCGGTCCAGCCGTACTTTAACATTTCTATTCCGTCTTTGCTTATTATCATACGTAAAAGGGGGGCCTTGGAAGCCCAGATCCACCAAGTCGCAGCATTCAAGAGAATCCCTAAACGCTACCATTTGATTCTCATTTTGTTGTGTTGTTGCGAAGTGCTCAAACGACCACATGGCTTCATTAAAATCCCCTATAACGCACCATGGGAGGTCTGACTTTGCCCGCAAATTTTGTAAACTTGTCCACATACGATGTCGGTTTTCCACTCGGGGTTCGCCGTAAACACAAGTAAGACGCCAAAGCGGTGCAGAAGGGGACACACGGACATACGCATCGATAAACCTTTCATTCATATCTTGGACATCAACGAACAACTGATCACACCAAAACAAAGCAAGACCTCCACTAAGACCATTACTGTCGACACCAGCAAAACCTCTCAGACCTAGTCTATTACGCAAACGACGGACTTTTTCTGAATTTTGCCTAGTTTCACACAAGAACACCATCCTCACCTCGGTAGCCTTTACTAAAGCTATCAAATCTCGAACTGTCGGTTTGTTCCCAACACCCCGACAGTTCCAACTCAGACAATTCATTGCTCCTGACGGGGCGCCACATGCGGCCCCGTCAGTTTACCGGCGGCCCCAAGGCTGGTTGCCTCCATGTTCGTACCAACATCCGCCTCCATGTCCTCCTGGTTGCCATCATTTCCATCTGAGCGCCCTTGACTCTACCTTTCTTAGCCTTGCCCCCTTCTCCTGTAGTAGATTGGCTCTTATTTATTTTGGCCCCTTTCAGCTCCACGTTCCCATTGCCTTCCTGTTCAGCTGCCCTCTTCCCTAGTACTGAATCCACATCAGCCATAACAGTATCAGCTGTGAACCAAACGGAATAACCAGTGGGCCAAACCCACGCATGGCCGGGATCATGTCCGACGAGTGCATGAATCCCGGGAGGGGTGGTTTGACTGCCAACGGAATTGGCATCGGGATCCTACCGCGCCCCCGCCCAGCTGTTTTTGGCTGCCGGCGTTCCACGCCACGCCCCCAACTAGCATTTGTATCTTCACCTTCATGTATGAGCTGCACTTGCAGGGAACGCACTTGCTTAGCCAACTCCGCATCAATTGCAGGCTCACCACTATTCTCCTTCTCTTCAAACCCATCCCTTGCATCAACTCTATCCGGCACCCAGCTACTGGTATTATACTGGCGTCTGCTGCTCCTGCCCAGAGGCGCACTCCCAAGGTTGGATGATCCCGCGCTGCTGGTAGAGAAGTCAAGGCCCCTAGCCGTCGCCGGTTTGGCCCCAGCTGGAATGCTAGCAGACCGTTCTGTAAATTTTCGCAGAGGTGAACAGCGCAGACGAGACCAACCATTTTGTTACATTGCGAAAACATTTTTCAAAAATGTCACACACATATTTTTGAAACGCTTGAACAATTTTTTTACATGATATGACCATTTTTTGAATGGTACGAATCATTTTTTTGCAAACTTTTCTTACATTGCATAGACATATTTTTAGTGTTATGATCATTTTTCAAAATGCATGATAGCAACAATGCATAAAGGGACCACGTAAAAAAAATGCACAAATGGGCATAATTTTGACAGTGACATCACCTAGATGTGGCAAAACACTTTACATCTAGATAAGCCTTAGACACGCCCTAAAGAAATGTATCGTGTAGATGAAACCAAACAAGAGACAAAAACTATATTCTACTGCTCCCTCCGTACTTCGTTGTTTAAATTGAACTTAAAAAACGTCTTACATTTTAGTAGAGAGGTAGTATATGTTAGTAAAACATTATTATCTTTGTTAATACCTAATCTATTGGTTAGTTTATATGCAACTTCAGTTTTATGTTTCATCATTCTGTAAGCTTATAAACTCTTAGCATTCTCCAGGGAAATGGATGTGCGCGGCAACGCAGGTCATCATCATCTAGTACTTTTTCTAAAGCTGGTCAAAGCCACTGGCTGATTTTTCCCCGACAAGTAAGTGCAAACCCATGTGTCAATCGATGAGTGATGCCACGAAAGGAAGTACGTGAGAAAGCAGGCGTTGATGGGTGCGATGCTCCATCAGGACTCCTCGCACATCTTTCAGCTCGGGAGGGCCGCAAAGTTTGTGTTCATCTCTGCAAGAGCAGAACGAAACCCAATTTGGCTAGCACGGTGCCTACCTGCACTATTAATCTTGGAAGTGTAAAATACTGCTGTTCTTTGAATCGGTTATGACTAATGATCCCCCGTGGCTTTCGCTTGAAGGCACAGCCGGTCACACCTAAACCATCCAGATTAAAGGGGGCTGCAGGTGATTGACACTTCACAGGAGAGAACGTCTTCGTACGGTATAGTCTTGCCAGCTGCTGTGTTCGGCCATGAGGAATCGACCTTTCTCCCTAGCTCTCACCCCTTTTCTTCCGTTAAAGACATCAACGTGCATGCATGGCAATTGACGATTCTTGCTGCGGCGTCCGCTCTTGATGGAAACAAGTGAAAAGTGGTAATGACGCCTGGCAGTAACCTTGAGGCTCTTTTTCGTGGAAACCAAATCTTCGGCTCTTTGCCTTCATGAGTACTCCTCTCTTTCTTCATGAGTTCTCCATGGTTAGGCACAGAGCGAAAAAAATGCTAGCAATAACCTACTAACTTCAGAGATTTGCTTAATAGTCATCGCAAGAAAAAAGCTTAATAGAATTATTTGAGCCTTTTCCACATTTCTAGATGGCTTTGTCCACATTGTTGTAAATACTCAGTTTTAGCTTTAGTATAAAAAAACACCAATACGGAATTTCCTCTCTGCTTCGCCAAAAAAAACAGTGGAGGGGCAAAGTCATTCACTGACGAAATTTCATATTGCCAAATTTTGGTTGATAAATACTATGGTGAATTGGTGATGCTGTAATACTTTATGTCTAGTACCTCATTGCCAAATTTTATCAATAGGGTATTAAGAAAAACACTTTCATCTTTCCGCCGGAGCTTGAGCTCTTTTTTTATATAGCTTACCACTCATGCTAGGTGGTGCCGGAGCTTGAGCTGAGTACGTGTTGAGCATAAGCCGGCTCCAACAAATGGCGATTATATTTGTAACAATTTCTATTTTTTAGTAAAAACAAGTCCCACTGGTTTTACTTTTTAGATTCAGTTGGCTTGCCTTGATTCAATCCGCAAGGTATTCTATGGCATTTTGTATTTTAACCAAAATCAATATATTAACTCCTACTTAAGACGTGCATTGCACGTGTATACATACTAGTATGTTCTAGTATTTGAGCGATCCAATTCGTCTCCAATCGTGTTCCCGATGAAGATCGGCCCTCGACATGGGAGAAGTGAACTCAAAACTAGCTCAACTTTATCCTTGTGTGGGCACAATTTTGGTTTGGAGTTGGAGGCTTAGAACTATTGAATTTCATGCTTGAATCAATAAAGAGCATAATCAAGAGCCAAGATGTTTCTCAAGGGTGCATGGGAATTAAGTTTACGTCAACAACATGCGTCGGGCATCCTGACCCAATGGTAATCAAATAATTGCAAATCTTCAAAATCTATGTGCAAACATAGGTAAAGAGATGTACAACACCGTAGTTACATATTCTAAATACTAGAGCTGTTATGACAATTTCAGGTTTGAGGTCGAGTATGTATCGGCCAACATCACTTGTAAATAGCATATAGCGGAACCCTTGTTACCTTCTTGATCCTGTACACTTCATGCTCGCAGTTAACATTTGAATGAGTCCTATATTTTCTCTTTATGAAAGGCCAAATGCCATATATTAAGTAGCACATACTCTTGAAAACGCACTTGCAGACATTACAAAATACATCAACTCTTTGGGGTGTCGAAGGCATCTTGCTCCTGCATCCACCAGCAATGCACTGTGAGCAAACCTCGTTGTTGCATCTTGTAGATGTAGTGGACGAAAAATCGATGATGTAGAACAGAAGACGCCGACAGTCACATCTGAATAGCAAAACGTTGCCCCATTGAAGAAAATACCGCAGTTGGCCTGTAGAGCACCCCAAGTCCGGCCAGATGGAGCCGGGCACACATCTCACACGCTCCCGCAACAAGACCAAGGCTGAACAACCTTTATCAATCGAAACTAGAGCCGAAGGACCAAGACACACGAGCACATTGTTCGTTCCACGGGACAACGCCAGCAAGACAAACCTTATAACGAAAAATCCAAACCCGAAGAATCAGATATGGGGACACACAATCCAGACACCACCTCTCAATGATAGGAAGCAACACCACTGGAACTAGACCGGGTGGGAAGACCTTATTCCACCTTGGCAATCTTGTCACCGCCAATCGAAGACAAATCCTAACTTTATTCCTAATCCTACCAGCATCAAACCGAAAGTTCTAGGTCCCCGCCCCTTCCCGTCGTCGGGGCGTAAGGTGGAGAGAAAAGGGGCCGCAACCTCGTCGGTAAAGAGATTAGATCAGCAGCCATGTTGGTCGCCTAGGTCACCGGGACAAGGAAGGGGATGAAAATGATTCGATACTCCTGCTAAGCTCACATCAACTATTGAGACAAGATTGGATGATTAACACGCTTTATATTCTCAAACGAGGAAGTATGTTACACAGATATTGCTCAGGATGTGAACAGAAAAAAAAATGTGAGACTCAAAACATGCGTGTACCCTAATAAGACGTCGATATTAAAGTAAACCACACTCTTTTCTTAAAGGTAAACCACACTCTTTTAGTAGCACGTACTACTTTTACACACGTATAGTATCTCCAAGTTTTGGACATTGTTCACTGGATGAGGTTGGTAATAGCCGTACAGACAACCGCTATCTGCACCGAGTAGGAGGTGTGCTGCGTGACTGGCGACGGGACACCGGCCTGGGCGAAGGCGTCATTGCACCGGTGCGCGAGAGATGCGGCTTCCCCGGCCTTCTCCTTCCCGGCGGCATAGTCGCGGTTGTTGATGTCGTCCTGCGCTTCGGCGAAGGCGTACCCCATGCTGTCGTACAGCTCCTGGCACTGCCCCAGCGCCGCCTGCGCCCTGGCGTCGGTGCCGTGCTTGGCCAGCAGGTCCTTGATGTCGTAGACCGCGTTGTCGGCGTCGACGACGCCGGTGAGGGCTGCCACCTTGGCCAGGCCCCAGGTGTCCGCGCTGGGGCTGTCGTGGTGCTTGCCCAGCTCCGACACGCAGAAGTCGTAGTCCACGCGCCCGTCGCTGCCGGCCGCCGCCTTGCACGTCGTCACCACCGTTGCGTTGGCGACCCCGCTCGCCAGCGCGAGGATGACAGTGAGCGCTGCGGCCGCGAGAAGACGAGCCGTAGATGCCTTCATGCTCCTTGTTACTTTTGTTTCCGAAGGAAGCGACTAATTAAGTTCGTAGACGCTTCTTGTCTGCTCGGACAGAATTGATATGAGCTAGGTGGACTGACGGACTGAATCTTGTTGCATTTATAGGCGCGGCTAGCTGGAGTGCTGAATAGTACTGCGGATTGGTTAATGGCCCTCAGCTGTTAGACCCAGGCCTATTTGGACCAGCTGCGGTAGAAAAAAGGGTCCTGCTAAGATTGGGCTGCAAAACGCTAAAACCATTTGCTCCAGCTTTGAGAGAGCTGTAGTGCAGGAGATTAAGGAGCACTTTAGCAATTTTACTTCTTGTGTTTTTAGTCATGAGTTTAGAACCGCGAACGTCAAGGCCCACAAACTAGCAAAGCAAGCTTTAACTCTCGGGACCGGTCGCCATGTTTGGTTAGTCCACCCGGGGGATCTTTCCTTCGTCCCTGTAAACGTAACGTTTTAATAAAAAGCTTTACGAGTTTGCCTAAAACAAAAAGCTTTGAGAGCATGGGGACGCAAGGGAGAAATGCTAAATGCTAGCTAAATCCTATTTCTGCCTGAAAAATAATAATTAAATCATATTTGGCGCCTTTAGCGCCCGCTACAAGTCTTTCCACTAACGGGCGCATACCCCCCTCACCACGTTGGGCCGGCCCTGTTTTGACTCTTTTTTTTTCTGTTTTCTAAACTGCAAAAAAGGTGCGCCAGAGCTGGGTCTCAAACCCGTGACCAGTGAGAGTTTAGAGTAAGACACCACGACCAACCCACCACATCCCTTCGTGTGATCACTTACTTGTTTTCCCGTCTTTTATTTCTTCTTCTTTTCCATTTTTCTTTCTTTTTTCAAATTCGTGAAACTTTTATCCTTCATGAATATTTCTGCAAATCGATGAACTTTTTCTTGAATTTTGATGAATTTTTCAAAAATTTGATGAACGTTTTTCAAATTTGACGATTTTTTTTCAAATTTGATGAACTTTTTTCGAGTTCGGTGAACTTTTCCGAATTTGGTGAACTTTTTTTGGAATTTGGTGAACTTTTTCTGAATTCAATGAACTTTTTTCCGAAATTAGTGAATTTTTTTTCCGAATTTGGTGAACTTTTATGAGAGCGATGAACTTTTTTCAAACTCGGTGAACTTTTTTTTTAATTTGGTGAACTTTTTTGAAATTCGATGAAATTTTTTTCGTATTCGATAAACTCTTCCCAAAGGACAAGAGTACATACTGTTGCAAACCAGTTCATTTTTTCCAAGAAAACCAGTACGTCCTGTAGCATTTTTTGGAGTGAAGAAAAAAAGTGATCGAGCAGGCAGCTTTTTTTTAAGCAAGCGACACAGCTAGCGAGCAAGCGGCAGGACCCACGATCGAGCGACGGCAGCCAGCCAGTGAGCATTGCTGGGCCAGGCCCATGCAAGCTACACAGCGGGCGCTAAAGGCGCCGAGGAGGAGGTCTCTAAATGCTATTTGGCGTCTTCAGCGTCGTTTTTTTTGGTTCGCGCAAACAGGCGCACACCTCCACTCCGCCATGGGCAGGCCCATTATTTTTTTCTGTTTCTAAACTGCAAAAAATGCGTGCGCGACACCAATGCGAGCTGTGATTCAAATACGTGATGCACGAGACGAGAGTAAGACGGGATAACAACCAGGACACCTCGCTTGTTGTGATTACATATAAATGTTTTTCCTTCTTTTGTCCTTACATTTGTTTTTTTTTCTTTTTGACTTTTTTGTCTGTCGCTCTTTTATTTTCTTTTTTCAAACTTGTGAACATTTTTTTAATATTGATCAACATTTTTCAAATTTGTTAACTTTTTCCAAAAAACTGATTATTTTTTAATTGGTGATATTTTTCTTAAAATTGATGAAGTTATCCAAATTTGTCAACTTTCTCTCAAAATCGACAAACTTTTTCAAGTTTGTAAAATATTTTTCAAACCTGATGAACTTTTTTCATATTTGATGAACATTTTCCAAATTTGTGAATATTTTTTAAAATTGGCAATTATTTTTCAAAATTGATGAACTTTTTTCCAAATTTCATGATTTTTAAAAAAATTGATGAACATTTTCCAATTTTTTGATTTTTTTTCAAATCCATGAACTTTTTAAAAGAAAGATTGATGAACATTTTTCAGATTTGTGAACTTTCTCAAAATCGATGAGTTTTTGGAAATCAATGAACTTTTTTCAAAACCGATGAATTCTTTCAGTTTGTATGAACCTTTTGAAATATATGTACTTTCTTCAACTTCACTTTTTATTTATTGCGAATTCTTTTTTCACTTTATCTTAAGTAATAAGCATAATAGATTGGGTATATATCCTACATGTTAACTCCTTATTAATTGAACATTTTTTGTAACTGCTTAAAAATATTAACCCAAGACCAATAGGTAATAATTCTTATTAATTGCGTATTCTTTGGAAAATTTATCCGATCGACACATAAAAATTATTTCTATGCACTTACTTAATAATACGT
>NC_041391.1:554867084-554922401 GCF_002162155.2 Triticum dicoccoides | reverse complement strand
AAATATTTAAATAGATTCTAGATGCGATCCAACTCCAAATTCTAGAAAGGGAATGTCTAATTTAAAATAAATTCCTCCATGAAATATTCTTCTACCACAATTGGGAAAGTCGTTCTATTCTCACTCGTCTATTTGAATGCGATTTTAGAAAATTTCAAAAGAGTCAAAGAGAAATGAACGCCCTTTGAATTCTTGAATACATTTTCCAACCGTAGTTTTCTTTATTAGATAACATGTTATCCAACTTTTACAACGTTGTTTGCAAATTGTAAAACAAGAACTCAAAAGGTTTTAATTTCCCTAAAAATCACAACAATTCAATTAGTAATATCTTATAATTACTATTCCAAAATTTGGGATGTCACATATAGAAGAAAAAAATTGGTAGCAAGTAAAAAGGTAACCAAAGTAACAATGTGCAGCGAGGTAGCCCAATCCATAATATTGCTAAAGACAGGGCAGAGATAATTATAGCGACAAATCGTTCTTGTGGAGACACGGGAACTTGTCAAGTTACTTTCTCCACAATTCATTGACTCACATCCATTGCTTTGATAAGTTGTTATGTGGGCGAACCAGAACTAAGGTGTTGTTCTTGCTTAACAAACAATCTACTTATGATTACCCCCTCCATCCAAGCACCCGCAAATACAAGAGAAGAATTAAGATAATCTAACCAAAACATGAAACATATATATAAAAAATAACCCCTTATGGAACATCTCAGAAACCGAGGTTTAGGTTTCAGTACTCCCGCAACCCATCATCTATAAACTAATTCCATAATGCCTTCCCCTAGGCCCAAACATGGTGAAGTGTCACGTAGTCGACGTGTACATGACACCGCTTGAGGAAGAATAACATAACACATCATCGAAACATCGAACGGAAACCAACTTCACATGATTAATTATAACAAGACTTCTCCCATGTCCTCAGGAACAAAATAGAACTAATCACAAATCATATTCGTGTTCATGATCAGAGGAGATAAAAAAGTGATTAACAATCTGAATATATAACCTTCCACCAAGTAAACCAACTAGCATCAACAACCAGATGTAATCAACACTACTAGCACCCCTAGGTAACAATCTGAGGTTTGATACAAAGATTGAAAGTAAGGGAAGAACTAGTGTTTGGAGATGAGATGGTGCTGGTGAAGATGTTGTTGGAAATAGGCCCTAGAGGCAATAATAAAATGGTTATTATTATATTTCCTTGTTCATGATAATTGTCTATTGTTCATGCTATAATTGTATTAACCGGAAATCGTAATACATGTGTGAATACATAGACCACAACATGTCCCTAGTGAGCCTCTAGTTGACTAGCTCGTTGATCAATAGATGGTCATGGTTTCCTGACCATGGACATTGGATGTCATTGATAACGGGATCACATCATTAGGAGAATGTGATGGACAAGACCCAATCCTGAGCATAGCACAAGATCAGGTAGTTTGTTTCCTAAGAGCTTTTCTAATGTCAAGTATCATTTCCTTAGACCATGAGATTGTGCAACTCCCGGATACCGTAGGAATGCTTTGGGTGTACCAAACGTCACAACGTAACCGGGTGTCTATAAAGGTACACTACAGGTATCTCTGAAAGTGTCTGTTGGGTTGGCACGAATCGAGACTGGGATTTGTCACTCCGTATGATGGAGAGGTATCTCTGGGCCCACTTGGTAATGCATCATCATAGTGAGCTCAATGTGACTAAGCATTAGTCACGGGATCATGCATTATAGAACGAGTAAAGAGACTTGCCGGTAACGAGATTGAACGAGGTTATGGGATACCGACAATCGAATCTCGGGCAAGTAACATACCGGTTGACAAAGGGAATTGTATACGGGATTGATTGAACTCCGGACATCGTGGTTCATCCGATGAGATCATCGTGGAACATGTGGGAACCAACATGGGTATCAAGATCCCGCTATTGGTTATTGGCCAGAGAGATGTCTTGGTCATGTCTGCATGATTCCCGAACCCGTAGGGTCTACACACTTAAGGTTCGGTGACGCTAGAGTTGTTATGGGAAATAGTATGTGGTTATCGAATGTTGTTCGGAGTCCCGGATGAGATCCCAGATGTCACGAGGAGTTCAATAATGGTCCAGAGATAAAGATTTATATATGGAAGTCCTTATTCGGTCGCCAGAAGTGTTCGGGGGTTTATCGGTATTGTACCGGGACCACCGAAAGGGTTCTGGGGGTCCACCGGGAGGGTCCACCTTCCCTGGAGGGCCCTATGGCTGAATATGGAGGGGAACCAGCCCCTAGGTGGGCTGGGCGCCAACCCCACTAGGGCCCATGCGCCTAGGGTTGGGGGGGAAACCCTAAAGGGGGCGCCCCCCCTTGGCTTAGGGGGCAAGCCTCCCCCCTTGGCCGCCGCCCCCCCTCTAGATCCATCTGGAGGGGGCCGGCCCCCCTCTCCCTTGCCCTATAAACAAAGGGGAGGTGGGAGGGCTGCCGCACCCTTCCCCTGGCGCAGCCCTCTCCCTCCCCAACACCTCCTCCTCCTCCGTAGTGCTTGGCGAAGCCCTGCCGGAGAACTGCAAGCTGCACCACCATGCCGTCGTGCTACCGGAGCTCTCCCTCAACTTCTCCTCTCCCCTTGATGGATCAAGAAGGAGGAGACGTCCCCGGGCTATACGTGTGTTGAACACGGAGGGGTCGTCCATTCAGCGCTAGATCGGATTTTTCGCGATTTGAATCGCCGCGAGTACGACTCCATCATCCGCGTTCTAGTAACGCTTACGCTTAGCGATCTTCAAAGGTATGAAGATGCACATCCTCTCTATTTCTTGTTGCTAGAATCTCCTAGATTGATCTTGGTGATACGTAGGAAAATTTTGAATTATTGCTACGTTCCCCAACAGTGGCATCATGAGCTAGGTCTATGTGTAGATTCTATGCACGAGTAGAACACAACTAGTTGTGGGTATTGGTTTGTTCAATTTGCTTACAGTTACTAGTCCTATCTTGTTTCGATGGTATTGTGGGATGAAGCGACCCGGACCGACCTTACACGTACACTTACGTGAGACAGGTTCCACTGACTGACATGCACTTGTTGCATAAGGTGGCTAGCGGGTGTCTGTCTCTCCCACTTTAGTCGGATCGGATTTGATGAAAAGGGTCCTTATGAAGGGTAAATAACAATTGGCATATCACCGTTGTGGCTTTTGCGTAGGTAAGAAACGTTCTTGCTAGAAACCCATAGCAGCCACGTAAAACATGCAACAACAATTAGAGGACGTCTCACTTGTTTTTGCAGGGTATGCTATGTGAAGTGATATGGCCATAAGAATGTGTGAATGATATATGTGGTGTATGAGATTGATCATGTTCTTGTAATAGGAATCACGACTTGCATGTCGATGAGTATGACAACCGGCAGGAGCTATAGGAGTTGTCTTAATTTATTGTATGACCTGCATGTCATTGAAAACGCCATGTAATTACTTTACTTTATTGCTAACCGTTAGCCGTAGTAGTAGAAGTAATAGTTGGCGAGACAACTTTCATGAAGACACGATGATGGAGATCATGATGATGAAGATCATGGTGTCATGCCGGTGACGAAGGTGATCATGCCGCGCCTCAAAAATGGAGATCGAAGGCGCAAGATGATTTTGGCCATATCATGTCACTTTATGAATTGCATGTGATGTTTGTCATGTTTACATCTTATTTGCTTAGAACGACGGTAGCATAAATAAGATGATCCCTCACTAAAATTTCAGGAAAGTGTTCCCCCTAACTGTGCACCGTTGCGAAAGTTCGTTGTTTCGAAGCACCACGTGATGATCGGGTGTGATAGATTCTAACGTTCGCATACAACGGGTGTAAGCCAGCTTTACACATGCAAAACACTTAGGTTGACTTGACGAGCCTAGCATGTACAAACATGGCCTCAGAAAACATGAGACCGAAAGGTCGAACATGAGTCGTATAGTCGATACGATCAACAAGAAGATGTTCACCTATGATGACTAGTCCATCTCACGTGATGATCGGACACGACCTAGTTGACTCGGATCATGTATCACTTAGATGACTAGAGGGATGTCTATCTGAGTGGGAGTTCATTAAATAATTTGATTAGATGAACTTAATTATCATGAACATAGTCTAAAATATCTTTGCAATATGTCTTGTAGATCAAATGGCCCACGCTAATGTTGCCCTCAACTTCAACGCGTTCCTAGAGAAAACCAAGCTGAAAGACGATGGTAGCAACTATACGGACTGGGTCCGAAACTTGAGGATCATCCTCATAGCTACCAAGAAAGCATATGTCCTTGAAGCACCGCTAGGTGAAGCACCCATTTTCCCAGCAACTCAAGACGTTCTGAACGCCTAGCAGTCGCGTAGTGGTGATTACTCCCTGGTTCAGTGCGGCATGCTTTACAGCTTAGAACCGAGGCTCCAAAAGCGTTTTGAGCAGCACAGAGCATATGAGATGTTCCAAGAGCAGAAAATGGTTTTCCAATCTCATGCCCGGGTCAAGAGATATGAAGTCTTCGACAAGTTCTATAGTTGTAAGATGGAGGAAAACAGTTCTGTCAGTGAGCATATACTCACTATGTCCGGGTTACACAACCGTTTGTCTCAGTTGGGAGTTAATCTCCCAGATGACTCGGTCATTGACAGGATCCTCGAGTCGCTCCCACCTAGCTACAAGAGCTTTGTGATGAACTACAATATGCAGGGAATGAAGAAGTCCATTCCTGAGTTATATTCAATGCTGAAATCAACGGAGATGGAAATCAAAAAGGAACATCAAGTTTTGATGGTGAATAAGACCACTAGTTTCAAGAAAGGCAAGGGTAAAAAGAACTTCAAGAAGGACGACAAGGGAGTTGCCGCGCTCGGTAAATCAGTTGCCGGGAAGAAGCCAAACAATGGACCCAAGCCTGAGACTCAGTACTTTTATTGCAAGGGAAATGGTCACTGGAAGCGGAACTGCCCCAAGTACTTAGCAGATAAGAAGGACGGCAAGACCAAAGGTATATGTGATATACATGTTATTGATGTGTACCTTACCAGTACTCATAGTAGCTCCTGAGTATTTGATACCGGTGCCGTTGCTCATATTTGTAACTCAAAACAGGAGCTGCAGAATAAGCGGAGACTGGCGAAGGACGAGGTGACGATGCGCGTCGGGAATGGTTCCAAGGTCGATGTGATCGCCGTCGGCACGCTACCTCTACATTTACCAACGAGACTAGTTTTAAACCTCAATAATTGTTATTTAGTTCTAGCGTTGAGCATGAACATTGTATCTGGATCTCGTTTAATGCGAGATGGCTACTCATTTAAATCCGAGAATAATGGTTGTTCTATTTATATGAGAGATATGTTTTATGGTCATGCCCCGCTGGTCAATGGTTTATTCTTATTGAATCTCAAATGTGATGTTACACATATTCATAGTGTGAACACCAAAAGATGTAAGGTTAATAATGATAGTCCCACATACTTGTGGCACTGCCGCCTTGGTCACATTAGTGTCGAACGCATGAAGAAACTCCATGCAGATGGACTTTTGGAGTCTCTTGATTATGAATCATTTGGCACGTGCGAACCATGCCTCATGGGCAAGATGACCAAGACTCCGTTCTTCGAAACAATGGAGCGAGCAACCAACTTGTAGGAAATTATACATACTGATGTGTGCGGTCCAATGAGCGTTGAGGCTCGCGGTGGCTATTGTTATGTTCTCACCCTCACTGATGACTTAAGTAGATATGGGTATGTCTACTTGATGAAACACAAGTCTGAGACCTTTGAAAAGTTCAAAGAATTTCAGAGTGAGGTGGAGAATCAACATGACAGGAAAATAAAGTTCTTACGATCGGATCGTGGAGGAGAATATTTAAGTCACGAATTTGGTGCACACTTAAGAAAATGTGGAATCGTTTCACAACTCACGCCGCCTGGAACACCTCAGCGTAACGGTGTGTCCGAACGTCGTAATCGCACTCTATTGGATATGGTGTGATCTATGATGTCTCTTACCGATTTACCGCTATCATTTTGGGGTTATGCTTTAGAGACAGCCACATTCACAAATAGGGCACCGTCTAAATCCGTTGAGACGACACCGTATGAATTATGTGTTGGGGAACGTAGTAATTTCAAAAAATTAGCTACGCACACGCAAGATCATGGTGATGCATAGCAACAAGAGGGGAGAGTGTTGTCTACGTACCCTCGTAGACCGAAAGCGAAAGCGTTAGCACAACGTGGTTGATGTAGTCGTACGTCTTCACGGCCCGACCGATCAAGCACTGAAAGCATGGCACCTCCGTGTTCTTGCACACGTTCAGCTTGATGACGTCCCTCGAACTCCGATCCAGCCGAGTGTCGAGGGAGAGTTCCGTCAGCACGACGGCGTGGTGACGATGATGATGTTCTACCGAGGCAGGGCTTCGCCTAAGCACCGCTACGATATTATCGAGGTGGACTATGGTGGACGGGGGCACCGCACACGGCTAAGAGATCCAAGGAATCAATTGTTGTTGTGCCTAGAGGTGCCCCCTGCCCCCATATATAAAGGAGCCAGGGGGAGGGGGTTGGCCGGCCAGGAGGGGCGCGCCAGGAGGAGTCCTCCTCCCACCAGGAGTAGGACTCCCCCCCCCCTTCCTTGCTGGAGTAGGAGAGAAGGAAAGAGGGGGAGAGGAGGAAGGAAAAGGGGGCTGCACCCCTTGTCCAATTCGGACCAAAGGGGGGTTGCACGCCTCCTTCCTTTCGGCCTCTCTCCTCTATTCCCGTATGGCCCAATAAGGCCCATATACTCCCCGGCGAATTCCTGTAACTCTCCGGTACTCCGAAAAATACCCGAATCACTCGGAACATTTCCGAAGTCCGAATATATTCGTCCAATATATCGATCTTTACGTCTCGACCATTTCGAGACTCCTCATCATGTCCCCGATCTCATCTGGGACTCCGAACTCCTTCGGTACATCAAAACTCATAAACTCATAATATAATTGTCGTCGAAACCTTAAGCGTGTGGATCCTACAGGTTCGAGAGCAATGTAAACATGACCGAGACACGTCTCTGGTCAATAACCAATAGCGGAACCTGGATGTTCATATTGGCTCCCACATATTCTACGAAGATCTTTATCGGTCAAACCACATAACAACATACGTTGTTCCCTTTGTCATCAGTATGTTACTTGCCCGAGATTCGATGGTCGGTATCTTAATACCTAGTTCAATCTCGTTACCGGCAAGTCTCTTTACTCGTTTCGTAATACATCATCCCGCAACTAACTCATTAATTGCAATGCTTGCAAGGCTTAAGTGATGTGTATTACCGAGAGGGCCCAGAGATACCTTTCCGACAATCGGAGTGACAAATCCTAATCTCGAAATACGCTAACCCAACATGTACCTTCGGAGACACCTGTAGAGCACCTTTATAATCACCCAGTTACGTTGTGACGTTTGGTAGCACACAAAGTGTTCCTCCGGTAAACGGGAGTTGCATAATCTCATAGTCATAGGAACATGTATAAGTCATGAAGAAAGCAACAAGAACATACTAAACAATCATGTGCTAAGCTAACGGAATGGGTCATGTCAATCACATCATTCTCCTAATGATGTGATCCCGTTAATCAAATGACAACTCATGTCTATGGCTAGGAAACATAACCATCTTTGATCAACGAGCTAGTCAAGTAGAGGCATACTAGTGACAATCTGTTTGTCTATGTATTCACACATGTATTATGTTTCCGGTTAATACAATTCTAGCATGAATAATAAACATTTATCATGATATAAGGAAATAAATAATAACTTTATTATTGCCTCTAGGGCATATTTCCTTCAGTCTCCCACTTGCACTAGAGTCAATAATCTAGTTCACATCATCATGTGATTCAACACCAGTATTCACATCTATATGTGATTAATACTCATAGTTCACATCGTCATGTGATCAACACTCAAAGGGTTTACTAGAGTCAATAATCTAGTTCACATTGCTATGTGATTAACACCCAAAAGAGTACTAAGGTATGATCATGTTTTGCTCGTGAGAGAAGTTTAGTCAACGGGTCTGTCACATTCAGAGCCGTATGTATTTTGCAAATATTCTATGTCTACAATGCTCTGCATGGAGCTACTCTAGCTCATTGCTCCCACTTTCAATATGTATCCAGATTGAGACTTAGAGTCATCTGGATCAGTGTAAAAGTTTGCACCGATGTAACTTTTACGACGAACTCTTTTATCACCTCCATGATCGAGAAACATCTCCTTAGTCCTCACTAAGGATATTCTTGACCGCTGTCCAACGATCTACTATTAGATCAAAATTGCATTCCTTTGCCAAACTCAGAGCAAGGTATGAAATAGGTCTGGTACACAGCATAGCATACTTTATAGAACCTATGACTGAGGCATAGGGAATGACTTTTCATTCTCTTTCTATTTTCCGCCGTGGTCGGGATTTGAGTCTTACTCAATTTCACACCTTGCAACACAGGCAAGAACTCCTTCTTTGACTGTTCCATTTTGAACTACTTCAAAATCTTATCAAGGTATGTACTCATTGAAAAAACTTATCAAGCGTCTTGATCTATCTATATAGATCTTGATGCTCAATGTGTAAGCAGCTTCACCGAGGTCTTTCTTTGAAAAACTCCTTTCAAACACTCCTTTATGCTTTCCAGAAAATTCTACATCATTTCCAATTAATAATATGTCATTCACATATACTTATCAGAAAGGCTGTAGTGCTCCCACTCACTTTCTTGTAAATACAGGACTTTCCAAAAGTCTGTATAAAACCATATGCTTTGATCAACTCATCAAAGCGTATATCCCAACTCCGAGATGCTTGCACAAGTCCATTGATGGATCGCTGGAGCTTGCACATTTTGTTAGCACCTTCAGGATTAACAAAACCTTCTGGTTGCATCATATATAGCTCTTCTTTAAAATATCCATTAAGGAATGCAGTTTTGACATCCATTTGCCAGATTTCATAAAATGTGGCAATTGCTAACATGATTCAGACAGACTTAAGCATCGATACGAGTGAGAAAATCTCATCGTATTCAACAACTTGAACTTGTCAAAAACCTTTCGCAACTAGTCGAGCTTAGTAGATAGTAACACTACTATCAGTGTCCGTCTTCCTCTTGAAGATCCATTTATTTAACATGACTTGTTGATCATCGAGCAAGTCAATCAAAATCCATACTTTGTTCTCATACATGGATCATATCTCAGATTTTATGGCCTCAAGCCATTTCGCGGAATCTGGGCTCATCATCGCTTCCTCATAGTTCGTAGGTTCATCATGGTCTAGTAACATGACTTCCAGAACATGATTACCGTAGCACTCTGGTGCAGATCTTACTCTGGAAGATCTACGAGGTTTGGTAGCAACTTGATCTGAAGTTTCATGATCATCATCATTAACTTCCTCACTAATTGGTGTAGGAATCACTGGAACTGATTTCTGTGATGAACTACTTTCCAATAAGGGAGAAGGTACAATTACCTCATCAAGTTCTACTTTCCTCCCACTCACTTCTTTTGAGAGAAACTTCTTCTCTAGAAAGGATCCATCTTCGCAACGAATAACTTGCCTTCGGATCTATGATAGAAGGTGTACCCAATAGTTACCTTTGGGTATTCTATGAAGACGCACTTCTCTGATTTGGGTTCGAGCTTATCAGGTTGAAACTTTTTCACATAAGCATCGCAACCCCAAAATTTAAGAAACGACAACTTTGGTTTCTTGCCAAACCACAGTTAATAAGGCGTCATCTCAACGGATTTTTGATGGTGCCCTATTTAAAGTGAATGCAGCTGTCTCTAATGCATAACCCCATAATGATAGTGGTAAATCAATAAGACATAGATCGCACCATATCCAATAAAGTGCGGTTACGACATTCGGACACACCATAACGCTGTGGTGTTCCATGTGGCGTGAGCTGTGAAACTATTCCACATTGTTTTATATGAAGGCCAAACTCGTAACTCAAATGTTCTTCTCCACGATCAGATCGCAGAAACTTTATTTTCTTGTTACGATGATTCTTCACTTCACTCTGAATTTCTTTGAACATTTTAAATGTTTCAGACTTGTGTTTTATTAAGTAGATATACCCATATCTGCTCAAATCATCTGTGAAGGTCAGAAAATAACAATACTTGCCACGAGCATCAACACTCATTGGATCGCATACATCGGTATGTATTATTTCCAATAAATCAGTAGCTCATTCCATTGTTCCGAAGAATGAAGTTTTAGTCATATTGCTCAAAAGGCATGGTTTGCAAGTACCAAATGATTCATAATCAAGTGATTCCAGAAGTCCATCAGTATGGAGTTTCTTCATGCGCTTTACACCAATATGACCCAAACGGCAGTGCCACAAATAAGTTGCACTATCATTATCAACTTTGCATCTTTTGGCATCAATATTATGAATATGTGTATCACTATGATCGAGATCCAACAAACTATTTTCATTGGGTGTATGACCATTGAAGGCTTTATTCATGTAAACAGAACAACAATTATTCTCTGACTTTAAATGAATAATCGTATTGCAATAAACATGATCAAATCATATTCATGCTCAACGCAAACGCCAAATAACATTTATTTAGGTTCTACACTAATCTCGAAAGTGTAGGGAGAGTGTGATGATGATCATATCAATCTTGGAACTACTTCCAACACACATCATCACTTCACCCTCAACTAGTCTCTGTTTATTCTGTAACTCCTGTTTCGAGTTACTAATATTTAGCAACCGAACAAGTATCAAATACTCAGGGGCTACTATAAACACTAGTAAAGTACACATCAATAACATGTATATCAAATATACCCTTGTTCACTTTGTCATCCTTCTTATCCACCAAATATTCAGGGCATTTCCGCTTCTAGTGACCATTTCCTTTGCAGTATAATCACTCAGTTTCAGGCTTTGGTCCAGCTTTGGGCTTCTTCGCGGGAGTGACAACTTGCTTGCCATTCTACTTGAAGTTCCCTTTCTTTTCCTTTGCCCTTTTCTTGAAACTAGTGGTCCTGTCAATCATCAACACTTGATGCTCTTTTCTTGATTTCTACCTTCGTCGATTTCAGCATCACGAAGAGCTCGGGAATCGTTTTCGTCATCCCTTGCATTATAGTTCATCACAAAGTTCTAGTAACTTGGTGATGGTGACTAGAGAACTCTGCCAATCACTATCTTATCTAGAAGATTAACTCCCACTTGATTCAAGCGATTGTAGTACTCAGACAATCTAAGTACTTGCTCACTAGTTGAGCAATTCTCCTCCATCCTTTAGGCGAAGTATTTGTCAGAGGTCTCATACCTCTTGCCACGGGAATGAGTCTGAAATACCAATTTCATCTCTTGAAACATCTTATATGTTCCATGACGTTTCGAAAACGTTTTTGTAGTCCCGATTCTAATCATATTGAGCTAGCCAAACGTTCATAACGTCTGCATCTGCTCCTGCAATAGGTCTGTCACCTAGCAGTGCATCAAGGACATAATTCTTCTGTGCAGCAATGAGGATAAACCTCAGATCACGGACCAAGTCTGCATCATTGCTACTAACATTTTTCAACTTAGTTTTCTCTAGGAACACATATAAAAACATAGGGAAGCAACAACGCGAGCTATTGATCTACAACATAATTTGCAAAATACTACTAGGACTAAGTTCATGATAAATTAAAGTTCAATTAATCATATTACTTAAGAACTCCCACTTAGACGGACATCTCTTTAGTCATCTAAGTGATCACGTGATCCAAATCAACTAAACCATGTCCGATCATCATGTGAGATGGAGTAGTTTTCAATGGTGAACATCACTATGTTGATCATATCTACTATATGATTCACGTTCGACCTTTCGGTCTCCGTGTTCCGAGGCCATATCTGCATATGCTAGGCTCGTCAAGTTTAACCTGAGTATTCTGCATGCGCAAAACTGGCTTGCACCCATTGTAGATGGATGTAGAGCTTATCACACCCGATCATCACGTGGTGTCTGGGCACGACAAACTTTGGCAACGGTGCATACTCAGGGAGAACACTTTTATCTTGAAATTTAGTGAGAGATCATCTTATAATGCTACCGTCAATCAAAGCAAGATAAGATGCATAAAAGATAAACATCACATGCAATCAATATAAGTGATATGATATGACCATCATCATCTTGTGCTTGTGATCTCCATCTCCGAAGCACCGTCGTGATCACCATCGTCACCGGCGCGACACCTTGATCTCCATTGTAGCATCGTTGTCGTCTCGCCAACTATTGCTTCTACGACTATCGCTACCGCTTAGTGACAAAGTAAAGCAATTACAGGGCTATTGCATTTCATACAATAAAGCGACAATCATATGGCTCCTGCCAGTTGCCGATAACTCGGTTACAAAACATGATCATCTCATACAATAAAATATAGCATCACGTCTTGATCATATCACATCACAACATGCCCTGCAAAAACAAGTTAGACGTCCTCTACTTTGTTGTTGCAAATTTTACGTGGCTACTACGGGCTGAGCAAGAACCGTTCTTACCTACACATCAAAACCACAACGATAGTTTGTCAAGTTAGTGCTGTTTTAACCTTCGCAAGGACCGGGCGTAGCCACACTCGGTTCAACTAAAGTTGGAGAAACAAACACCCGCTAGTCACTTGTGTGCAAAGCACGGCGGTAAAACCAGTCTCGCGTAATGTCGGTCCGGACCGCTTCATCCAACAATACCGCTGAACCAAAATATGACGCGTTGGTAAGCAGTATGACTTGTATCGCCCACAACTCACTTGTGTTCTACTCGTGCATATAACATCAACGCATAAACCCTAGGCTCTGATGCCACTGTTGGGGAACGTAGTAATTTCAAAAAAATTCCTACGCACACGCAAGATCATGGTGATGCATAGCAACAAGAGGGGAGAGTGTTGTCTACGTACCCTTGTAGACCAAAATCGGAAGCGTTAGCACAACGCGGTTGATGTAGTCGTACGTCTTCACGGCCCGACCGATCAAGCACCGAAAGCACGACACCTCCGAGTTCTTGCACACGTTCAGCTCGATGACATCCCTCGAACTCTGATCCAGCCGAGTGTCGAGGGAGAGTTCCGTCAGCACGACGGCGTGGTGACGATGATGATGTTCTACCGACACAGGGCTTCGCCTAAGCACCGCTACGATATTATCGAGGTGGACTATGGTGGAGGGGGGCACCGCACACGGCTAAGAGACCCAAGGGATCAATTGTTGTTGTGCCTAGAGGTGCCCCCTGCCCCCATATATAAAGGAGCCAGGGGGAGGGGTCGGCCGGCCAGGAGGGGCGCGCCAGGAGGAGTCCTCCTCCCACCGGGAGTAGGACTCCCCCCCTTCCTTGTTGGAGTAGGAGAGAAGGAAAGAGGGGGAGAGGAGGAAGGAAAAGGGAGTTGCACCCCTTGTCCAATTCGGGCCAGAGGGGGGCTGCGCACCTCCTTCGTTTCGGCCTCTCTCCTCTATTCCCGTATGGCCCAATGAGGCCCATATACTCCTCGGCAAATTCCTGTAACTCTCCGGTACTCCGAAAAATACCCGAATCACTCGGAACCTTTCCGAAGTCCAAATATAGTCGTCCAATATATCGATCTTTATGTATCGACCATTTAGAGACTCCTCGTCATGTCCCCGATCTCATCTGGGACTCCGAACTCCTTCGGTACATCAAAAATCATAAACTCATAATATAACTGTCATCGAAACCTTAAGCGTGCGGACCCTACGGGTTCGAGAACAATGTAGACATGATTGAGATACGTCTCCGGTCAATAACCAATAGCGGAACCTGGATGCTCATATTGGCTCCCACATATTCTACGAAGATCTTTATCGGTCAAACCGCATAACAACATACGTTGTTTCCCTTAGTCATCGGTATGTTACTTGCCCGAGATTCGATCATCGGTATCTCAATACCTAGTTCAATCTCGTTACCGGCAAGTCTATTTACTCGTTCCATAATACATCATCCCGCAACTAACTCAGTAGTTGCAATGCTTGCAAGGCTTAAGTGATGTGTATTACTGAGAGGGCCCGGAGATACCTCTCTGACAATCGGAGTGACAAATCCTAATCTCGAAATATGCCAACCCAACATGTACCTTTGGAGACACCTGTAGAGCACCTTTATAATCACCCAGTTACGTTGTGACGTTTGGTAGCACACAAAGTGTTCCTCCGGTAAACGGGAGTTGCATAATCTCATAGTCATAGGAACATGTATAAGTCATGAAGAAAGCAACAGCAACATACTAAACGATCGTGTGCTAAGCTAACGGAATGGGTCATGTCAATCACATCATTCTCCTAATGATGTGATCCCATTAATCAAATGACAACTCATGTCTATGGCTAGGAAACATAACCATCTTTGATCAACAAGGTAGTCAAGTAGAAGCATACTAGTGACAATCTGTTTGTCTATGTATTCACACATGTATTATATTTCCGGTTAATACAATTCTAGCATGAATAGTAAACATTTATCATGATATAAGGAAATAAATAATAACTTTATTATTGCCTCTAGGGCATATTTCCTTCATTATGGTTTGGGAAGAAACCTAAGCTGTCGTTTCTAAAAGTTTGGGGATGTGATGCTTATGTCAAGAAACTTCAACCTGAAAAGCTCGAACCCAAGTCGGAAAAATGCGTATTTATAGGATACCCCAAGATAACCATTGGGTATAGCTTCTACCTCAGATCCGAAGGCAAGATCTTTGTTTCCAAGAACGGATCCTTTCTGGAGAAAGAGTTTCTCTCGAAAGACGTAAGTGGGAGGAAAGTAGAACTTGATGAAGTACTTCCTCTTGAACCGGAAAGTAGCGCAGCTCAGGAAAATGTTTCTGTGGTGCCTGCACCGACTAGAGAGGAAGTTAATGATGATGATAAAGGAACTTCGGATCAAGTTTCTACTGAACTTCGTAGGTCCACAAGGACACATTCCACACTAGAATGGTATGGCAACCCTGTCCTAGAAATCATGTTGTTAGACAACGGTGAACCTTTGAACTATGAAGAAGCGATGAAGGGCCCAGATTCCAACAAATGGCTTGAAGCCATGAAATCCGAGATAGGATCCATGTATGAAAACAAAGTATGGACTTTGACAGACTTGCCCGATGACCGGTGAGCCATAGAAAATAAGTGGATCTTTAAGAAGAAGACTGACACGGATGGTAATATGACCATCTATAAAGCTCGGCTTGTCGCTAAGGGTTATCGACAAGTTCAAGGAGTTGACTACGATGAGACCTTCTCACCCGTAGTGAAGCTGAAGCCCGTCCGAATCATGTTAGCAATTGCCGCATTCTATGATTATGAAATATGGCAAGTGGACGTCAAACGGCATTCCTTGACGGCTTCCTCAAGGAAGAATTGTATATGATGCAGCCAGAAGGTTTTGTCGATCCTAAGAATGCTCACAAGGTGTGCAAGATCCAGCGCTCCATCTATGGGCCGGTGCAAGCATCTTGGAGTTGGAACATTCGCTTTGATGAAATGATCAAAGTGTTTGGGTTTATGCAGACTTATGGAGAAGCCTGCGTTTACAAGAAAGTGAGTGGGAGCTCTGTAGCATTTCTCATATTATATGTGGATGACATACTATTGATGGGAAATGATATAGAACTTTTGGAAAGCATAAAGTCCTACTTGAATAAGTGTTTTTCAATGAAGGACCTTGGAGAAGTTGCTTACATATTAGGCATCAAGATCTATAGAGATAGATCGAGACGCCTCATCGGTCTTTCACAAAGCACATACCTTGATAAGATATTGAAGAAGTTCAATATGGATCAGTCCAAGAAGGGGTTCTTGCCTGTTTTCCAAGGTGTGAAATTGAGCACGGCTCAATGCCTGACCTCGGCAGAAGATAGAGAAAATATGAGTGTCGTCCCCTATGGCTCAGCCATAGGGTCTATCATGTATGCCATGCTGTGTACCAGACCTGATGTGAACCTTGCCATAAGTCTGGTAGGGAGGTACTAAAGTAATCCGGGCATGGAACACTAGACATCGGTCAAGAATATCCCGAAGTACCTGAAAAGGACTAAGGATATGTTTCTCGTTTATGGAGGTGACGAAGAGCACGCCATAAAGGGTTACGTCGATGCTAGCTTCGACACAGATCTGGATGACTCCAAGTCACAAACCGGATACGTGTATATTCTGAATGGTGGGGCAGTAAGCTGGTGCAGTTGCAAGCAAAGCGTCGTGGTGGGATCTACATGTGAAGCGGAGTACATGGCAGCCTTGGAGGCAGCACATGAAGCAATCTAGATGAAGGAGTTCATTACCGTCCTAGGAGTTATTCCTAATGCGTCGGGCCCGACGACTCTCTTCTGTGACAACACTGGAGCTATTGCCCTTGCCAAGGAGCCCAGGTTTCACAAGAAGACCAGGCATATCAAGCGTCGCTTCAACTCCATTCATGAAAATGTTCAAGATGGAGACATAGATATTTGTGAAGTGCATACAGATCTGAACGTCGCAGATTCGTTGACTAAACCTCTTCCACGAGCAAAACATGATCAACACCAGAACTCTATGGGTGTTTGATTCATCACAATGTAACTAGATTATTGACTCTAGTGCAAGTGGGAGACTGTTGGAAATATGCCCTAGATGCAATAATAAAATGGTTATTATTATATTTCCTTGTTCATGATAATTGTCTATTGTTCATGCTATAATTGTATTAACCGGAAATCGTAATACATGTGTGAATACATAGACCACAACATGTCCCTAATGAGCCTCTAGTTGACTAGCTCCCTGATCAATAGATGGTCATGGTTTCCTGACCATGGACATTGGATGTCATTGATAACGGGATCACTTCATTAGGAGAATAATGTGATGGACAAGACCCAATCCTAAGCATAGCACAAGATCGTGTAGTTCGTTTGCTAAGAGCTTTTCTAATGTCAAGTATCATTTCCTTAGAACATGAGATTGTGCAACTCCCGGATACCGTAGGAATGCTTTGGGTGTACCAAACGTCACAACGTAACTGGGTGGCTATAAAGGTACACTATAGGTATCTCCAAAAGTGTTTGTTGGGTTGGCACGAATCGAGACTGGGATTTGTCACTCCGTATGACGTAGAGGTATCTTTGGGCCCACTCGATAATGCATCATCATAATGATCTCAATGTGACTAAGCAGTTAGTCACGGGATCATGCATTACGGAACGAGTAAAGAGACTTGCCGGTAACAAGATTGATCGAGGTATTGGGACACGGACGATCGAATCTCGGGCAAGTAACATACTGGTTGACAAAGGGAATTGTATACGGGATTGATTGAATCCCCGACATCGTGGCTCCTCCGATGAGATCATCATGGAACATGTGGGAACCAACATGGGTATCTAGATCCCGCTGTTGGTTATTGGCTAAAGAGATGTCTTGGTCATGTGTGCATGATTCCCGAACCTATAGGGTCTAGACACTTAAGGTTCAGTGACGCTAGAGTTGTTATGGGAAATAGTATGTGGTTACCGAATGTTGTTCGACGTCCTGGATGAGATCCCGGATGCCACAAGGAGTTCCAGAATGGTCTGGAGATAAAGATTTATATATGGGAAGTCCTTATTCGGTCGCCGGAAGTGTTCGGGGGTTTATTGGTATTGTATCGGGACCATCGAAAGGGTTCCGAGGGTCCACCGAGAGTGTCCACCTGCCCCGGAGGGCCCTATGGGCTGAATATGGAGGGGGACCAACCCCTTGGTGGGCTGGGCACCAACCCCCTAGGGCCCATGCGCCTAGGGTTGGGGGAAACCCTAAAGGGGGCGCCCCCTTGGCTTGGGGGGCAAGCCTCCCCCCTTGGCCGCCCCCCTCTAGATCCATCTAGAGGGGACCGGCCTCTCTCTCCCTTGCCCCTATAAATAGAGGGGAGGTGGGAGGGCTGCCGCACCCTTCCCCTGGCACAACCCTCTCCCTCCCCAACACCTCCTCCTCCTCCGTAGTGCTTGGTGAAGCCCTGCCGGAGAACTGCAAGCTCCACCACCACGCTGTCGTGCTGCCAGAGCTCTCCCTCAACTTCTCCTCTCCCCTTGCTAGATCAAGAAGGAGGAGACGTCCCCGGTCTGTACATGTGTTGAACACGGAGGCGCCGTCCGTTCGGCGCTAGATCGGATCTTCCGTGATTTGAATAGCCGCAAGTACGACTCCATCATCCGCATTCTAGTAATGCTTCCGCTTAGCAATCTTCAAAGGTATGAAGATGCACATCATCTCTCTTTCTTGTTGCTAGAATCTCTTAGATTGATTTGGTGATACGTAGGAAAATTTTGAATTATTGCTACGTTCCCCAACAGATGTTGATGTAGATGAATCCTCCCACAATGAAAGGAGTGTTGGTGATGATGATGGATTTGATTTCCCCCTCCTGGAGGGTACTTTTCCCGGTAGAATGGCTCTTTCGGAGAGCAAAAGTGCTCCGCCTTTGGTTCCACCTTGAGACCGCGATGGAAGGTCCCGAAAGTCTTCTTTGTATTTTTCTTTAGGGTAAATGGCTTCATATAGGTGGAGATGTGTAGCAGTGGACCTCCATGCGGCTCACAAGCCACCTGGGTGTGCCCTGGGGAGTAGGGCGCACCCTGGCTTGTGGCCCCACTAAGGTTTTCTTCGGTACTTTTTTCTTCCTGGATTTTTATATATTCCAAAATAATTCTCCATAAATTTGCATCATTTTTGGAACTCCGGAGAATATATATCTGTTGTACCTTTTTAGGCTCAAAATCCAGCTACCGGCAATCTTCCTCTTGTGATATATCTTGCAATTTAAGAGAGAAAAGGCATTATAATTGCATCATAAAGTGGAATATAACTCTAAAACATTATAAATAACAGGAGAAAAACATGATGCAAAATGGACGTATCAACTCACCCAAGCTTAGACTCTGCTTGCCGTCAAGAGAATACTGAACTCAATAAACATGGCCACAAGTTTAGAGAGAGAGGTGTCGATAAAATGAAAATACGGACATGGCAACATCATATTTATAAGCATCATTGTGACAACAATTAGTCATTTATAAAACTTCCAATGATCAAGTAATAATGTATTCACAAGCCAAGGTATAGACAATAAACTCTTTTGAAAACTAACAAACTAAGTTTTTAGCCATTCAAGCAATTACAATTCATCATACTTTCCAAAAGATTATATGTAAGAGATTTTGATTTGGCAAACTTCACATGCTCAATTATCACATATTCTTCTAGCGATTGCTAGTACTCAAAGCCTATTTTTAGAGCAAACCATTTCCATTGAACACAAAGGAGGATGGGGGTTTAATAGGTCACCGCCCAACTTACTTATTGTAGGGATAACTGTCAACAATAATAACTCATGATCATATATATTCAATTGGATAACTGAGGGAATAAAGGATATTGACTCATGCATAAAAGTAAAACTTAAAGAATAAAAGATGGGCCCTTTGTAGAGGGAAGTAGAGGTTGTCATGCACTTTTGATTTTTGGATGTGCAGACTCTTAATGTAAAGGAATTTCACTTTATATTGCCACTTACGATGTCGATGTTTATTGAGCAGTCTATCGCTTTTATTTCTTCACCATCGTAAGATCGTACAAAGCTTATTTCCCGTTCCAATAAAAGATGTGGTGGACCAATGACAACTTACTTGAAGGATCTTGTTCAATCCATAGGTAGATGTGGTGGACTCTCATGGAAAGAAATTGGGATTAAGGGTATTTGGATGCACAAGTAGTATCTCTACCTAGTGCAGAATTTTTGGCGAGTAAAAGATTCTAAGCAAGCCTTGCATGTTGGAGGATCCATGACAATATAACTTCTATGCAAATATACATAAACATAACTCATTACATTGTCTTCCTTGTTCAGTATCAACTATTTGATCAAGTTTGGAAATAATTAATGGGTGCTCACAATCATAAAATATGTCCAAGATAGTGTATTTGCATGTGCAATCTCTCTCCCTTATTTATTCTTTCATGAATTGTTTGAATGACCGATGATATGCTTGTTAACTTCCAACAACTTTTATCACCTATACCCCTTTATGTGAAGTAAATACTTCCCATGGGATAAGCATATGAAATTTATTTTGCCAAGATTGAAGCAAAGAAATAAAGCAAAATATATTCATACTACTCTTTGTTATATAAACTCTCACACACACAGTTACATAGATAGCACTGGCACAAATACAAACGCTCAAAACTACTCATACTATTTTTTTTCTAAATCACGAAATAATCGAAGATTGAGCTGAGACAGATAGTAATGATAAAAAGGTGACGATGATACGATACCGGGGCACCTCCCCCAAGCTTGGAACAATCCAAGAGTGGTGCCCATACCCTAATACTCAAGTTTCCTTCTTTGGTGATGGTGGTGATGAAGTGGTTGGCTTGTCCTCCCTCTTGGAGTTCAACAAAATCTCCTTTAGGCCTTGAATCTCATGAAGCAAGTGTTGAAGCATAGCAACATTATTCTTCGCTTCAATCATTATATCCTTGTTTTCAGGCCACCACAAACTTCTCCGTGCATCACTTTCACTTGGACAAGAGGTGTCCCAATTGGTGGGTATATGCATACGAGAAGTATTCTCAACTCCATACCCGTGAATCAAGTTGTAGCAGCTGTTTCCATGTAGTTTTCCTGAGGGCCTCGTAGGAAAGGGGCCCTCTAATACCTTTGGAACTATGTGAATTCTTGCTGCTTCAAGGCCCGACATGCATTTGGGGTGGTGGAGATGACAACAAGGGTCCCTCGCTCGGATGCTGGAGCATGAGCTTCGGTCGAATCTCCTTATCCTTCATCCATTGTGATGTCTTCCATCAGCTCCCTCTCCAACTCTACCTTTGGCAACCAAGCACCCACATAGTTAGATGAAGAAAAAGAAAGGTTTAACTAGAGCTCGGAACCCTGGCAGAAAACAGCTCAAAACAAAAAAGGAAGAAAACTTGTGATATAGAGGTCAAAGCATCGAGGAGAATATATAATGAATGTTTGTCTGAAGAAAACGGAGTCGGGAAAGTGCATGAGAGGGCCACATGCCACCCAAGTGTTCGCAGGGGATAGGGAGTGCCCCTAGCTTGTGGTTCCCTCATGGACTCCCTTGGTTGTTTCTTATTTTTCCTATTTTTTATTTATTCCAAAACTACGAGAAAGTATTTTGGAATTTTTGGAGTCGGTTTACTTATCGTATCACGTACCTATTCCTTATTTAGAATTTTGGAGTTCTCTGAAAGGTCTCTTTTATGTAGCCCTCTGGTGTAATTACTTGTATAACATCTAAATCAATGTTAACGGGGATACCTGCAAGATAATGTTTTAAGTCTTTGCCCATTAACCACCTTCAGTTTGTTTCCTTCGACGCTATTGATCTTGATATCTCCAGAACGGTAAACTTCCTCGACGATATAGGGTCCTTCTGATACGTACATTTTGTATCATGATTTACTACCGTCATTTATAGTGTTTTTAATCAATATAACACCTTGTGGAGCAATTCTAATGCCTTTTCTCTCTTAATATGCAAGGTTTACATGAAGAGGGAGATTGCCGACAGCTGGAATCGTGGACCTGAAAAAGCTACGTCAAAAATACCTATTTTGCACATCTTCAAATGAGCTAAAATTTTAGGGAGATTTATTTTGGAAAAATAAAAAATGCTAGAGCAAAGAAGTACCAGAGGGGGCCACCCAGGTGACCACAAGGCACCAGGGCGCGCCCACCCTCCTAGGCGCGCCCTGATGGCTTTTGGGGCCTCTCCGGTGCCCATCTCCTGGTATATAAGCCCATTTTCCCTAAAAAAAGGAGAGGACTTTCGGGATGGAGCGCCGCCGTCTCGAGGCGGAACTTGGACAAAAGCACTTCTGCTCTCCGGTGGAGCGTTTTCGCCGGGGACACTTCCCTCCGGGAGGGGGAAATCGAAGCCATCGTCATCACCAACAACCCTCTCATCATGGGAGGACCAATCTTCATCAACATCTTCACAAGCACCATCTCATCTCAAACCCTAGTTCATCTCTTGTATTCAATCTTTGTATCAAAACCTCAGATTGGTACCTGTGGGTTGCTAGTAGTGTTGATTACATCTTGTAGTTAATGCTAGATGGTTTTTTTGGTGGAAGATCATATGTTCAGATCTATTATGCTATTCAATACCCCTATGATCTTCGACATGAACATGATGTGTGAGTAGTTACTTTTGTTCTTGAGGACATGGGAGAAGTCTTGTGATAAGTAATCATGTGAATTTGGTATTCGTTGGATATTTTGATGATATGTATGTTGTTGATTCCCTTAGTGGTGTTATGTGAATGTCAACTACATGACACTTCACCATCTTTGGGCCTAAGGGAATGCATTGTGGAATAGTAATTAGATGATGGGTTGCTAGAGTGACCGAAGCTTAAACCCCTAGTTTATGCGCTATTCCGTAAGGGGCTGATTTGGATCCATATGTTTAATGCTATGGTTAGATTTATCTTAATTCTTCTTTCATAGTTGCGTATGCTTGCGAGAAAAGTTAATCATAAGTGGGAGGCATGTTCAAGTAAGAACAACACCTAAGCACCGGTCCACCCACTGATGACCCACAAGTATAGGGGATCAATCGTAGTCCTTTCAATAAGTAAGAGTGTCGAACCCAAGGAGGAGCAGAAGGAAATGACAAGCGGTTTTCAACAAGGTAATGTCTGCAAGCACTAAAATTATAAGTAACGAGTAGTTTGGTAGCAAGATAATTTGTAACGAGCTAGTAACGGTAATGGTAACAAAAGTGCAGCAAGGTAGCCCAATCCTTTGGAGGCAAAGAACATGCCAAAACGGTCTCTTATGATAAGCAAAGTGTTCTTAATGGCACACGGGAATTTCATCTAGTCACTTTCATCATGTTGGTTTGATTTGTGTTCGCTACTTTGATAATTTGATATGTGGGTGGACCGGTGCTTAGGTGTTGTTCTTACTTGAACAAACCTCCTACTTATGATTAACCCCCTCGCAAGCATCCGCAACTACGAGAAAAGTATTAAGAATAAATCTAACCATAGCATTAAACTTTTGGATCCAAATCAGCCCCTTATGGAGTAGCACATAAACTAGGGTTTAAGCTTTTGTCATTCTCGCAACCTATCATCTAATAACTACTCCACAATGCACCCCCTTATGCCCAAATATGGTGAAGTGTCATGTAGTCGATGTTCACATGACACCACTAAGGGAATCACAACATACATAGTATCAAATATCGAACACATATCAAGTTCACCTTATTACTTGCAACAAGATTTCTCCCGTGACCTCAAGAACAAAAGTAACTACTTGCAAATGATAAGCATGCTCAAGATCAAAGGGGTATTAAATAGCATAATGGATCTGAATATATAATCTTCCACCAAATAAACCATATAGTAATCAACTACAAGATGTAATCAACACTACTAGTCACCCACAAGTACCAATCATAGTTTCAATACAAAGATTGAACACAAGAGATGAACTAGGGTTTGAGAGGAGATGGTGTTGTTGAAGATTTTGATGGAGATTGCCTTCCCAAGATGGAAAAGTTGTTGGTGATGATGATGATGACGATGATTTCCCCCTCCAGGAGGGAAGTTCCCCCGGCGGAATCGCTCCACCGGAGGGCAAAAGTGCTCCTGCCCAAGTTCTGCCTCGAGACGGCGACGCTTCGTCCCGAAAGTACTCTCCCTATTTTTTTTCTAGGTCAAAATGACTTATATACCAGAAGAGGGGCACCAGAGGTGGGCCGAGGAGGGCACAACCCACCAGGGCACGCCTGGCTCCTAGGTGGGTTGTGCCCACCTGGTGGCCCCCCTCTGGTACTTATTTGCTCCAACAATTCTTATTTATTCCATAAAAATTCCTTGTGAACTTTGAACTTATTTGGAGTTGTGCAGAATAGGTAGCCTGGCGTAGCATTTTCAGGTCCAGAATTCCAACTGCCAGTATTCTCCCGCATTGTGTGAACCTTGCATATTATAAGAGAAAAGGCATTATAATTACTCCAAAAAGCATCATTATGCATAAAAACATCATAAATAATAGTATGAAAACATGATGCAAAATGGACGTATCAACTGAAGGAAATATGCCCTAGAGGCAATAATAAAGTTATTATTTATTTCCTTATTTCATGATAAATGTTTATTATTCATGCTAGAATTGTATTAACCGAAAACATAGTACATGTGTGAATACATAGACAAACAGAGTGTCACTAGTATGCCTCTACTTGACTAGCTCGTTCATCAAAGATGGTTAAAGTTTCCTAACCATAGACATGAGTTGTCATTTGATAAATGGGATCACATCATTAGGAGAATGATGTGATTGACTTGACCCATTCTGTTAGCTTAGCACTTGATCATTTTAGTTTACTGCTATTGCTTTCTTCATGACTTATACATGTTCCTATGACTATGAAATTATGCAACTCCCGATTATTGGAGGAACACTTTGTGTACTACCAAACGTCACAACATAACTGGGTGATTATAAAGGTGCTCCACACGTGTCTCCGATGGTACTTGTTGAGTTGGCATAGATCGAGATTAGGATTTGTCACTCCGATTGTCGGAGAGGTATCTCTGGGCCCTCTCGGTAATGCACATCACTATAAGCCTTGCAAGCAATGTGACTAATGAGTTAGTTGCGGGATGATGCATTACAGAACGAGTAAAGAGACTTGCCGGTAACGAGATTGAGCTAGGTATTGAGATACCGACGATCGAATTTCGAGCAAGTAACATACCGATGGCAAAGGGAACAACATATGTTGTTATGCGGTTTGACCGATAAAGATCTTCATAGAATATGTAGGAGCCAATATGAGCATCCAGGTTCCGCTATTGGTTATTGATCGAAGACATGTCTCGGTCATGTCTACATAGTTCTCGAACCCGTAGGGTCCGCACGCTTAACGTTCGGTGATGATCGATATTATGAGTTTATGTGTTTTGATGTACTGAAGGTAGTTCGGAGCCCCAGATATGAGCACGGACATGATGAGGACTCTCAAAATGGTCGAGACATAAAGATCGATATATTGGATGACTATGTTTGGACTTCGGAAGGGTTCCGGGCAAGGTCGGACAAATACCGGAGTACCGGGGATTACCGGAACCCTTCAGGGAGTGTAATGGGCCTATTGGGCCTTAGTGGAGAAGAGGAGGGGCGGCCAGGGCAGGCCGCATGCCCCCTCCCCCTCTAGTCCGAATTGGACAAGGAGGGGGATGACGCCCCCTTTCCTTCCCACTGTCTCCTCCTTCCCTCTCTCCTACTCCTACTCTTGTAAGGGTTGGAGTCCTACTCCCAGTGGGAGTAGGACTCCCCTTGGGGCGCACCTAGGAGAGCCGGCCCCTCCCCCTCCTCCACTCCTTTATATATGGGGGAGGGTGGCACCCCATAGACACACAAGTTGATCATTGATCTTTCGCCGTGTGCGGTGCCCCCTCCACCATAATCCACCTTGATCATATCGTAGCGGTGCTTAGGCGAAGCCCTGCGTCGGTAGCTTCATCAACACCATCATCACGCCATTGTGCTGAAACTCTCCCTCAAAGCTCTACTGGATCGTGAGTTCGTGGGACGTAACCGAGCTGAACGTGTGCAGATCACGGAGGTGCCGTACGTTCGGTACTAGGATCGGTCGATCGTGAAGACGTACGACTACATCAACCGCGTTGTCATAATGCTTCCGCTTACGGTCTACGAGGGTACGTGGACGACACTCTCCCCTCTCGTTGCTATGCATCACCATGATCTTGCGTGTGCATATGATTTTTTTTGAAATTACTATGTTCCCCAACAGTGGCATCCGAGCCAGGTTTATGCGTAGATGTTATATGCACGAGTAGAACACAAGTGAGTTGTGGGCGATACTAGTCATACTGCTTACCAGCATGTCATACTTTGATTCGGCGATATTATTGGATGAAGCGGCCCGGACCGACATTACGCGTACGCGTACGCTTATGCGAGACTGATTCTACCGACGTGCTTCGCACACAGGTGGCTGTCTGGTGTCAGTTTCTCCAACTTTAGTTGAATCGAGCGTGGCTATGCCCGGTCCTTGTGAAGGTTAAAACAACACATACTTGACGAAATATTGTTGTGGTTTTGATGTGTAGGTAAGAACGGTTCTTGCTTAGCCTGTAGCAGCCACGTAAAACTTGCAACAACAAAGTAGAGGACGTCTAACTTGTTTTTGCAGGGTATGTTGTGATGTGATATGGTCAAGACATGATGCTATATTTTATTGTATGAGATGATCATGTTTTGTAACAGAGTTATCGGCAACTGGCAGAGTCATATGGTTGTCGATTTATTGTATGAAATGCAATCTCCATGTAATTGCTTTACTTTATCACTAAGAGGTAGCGATAGTTGTAGAAGCAATAGTTGGCGAGACGACAATGATGCTATGATGGAGATCAAGGTGTCGCGCCAGTGACAATGGTGATCATGACGGTGCTTTGGAGATGGAGATCAAAGGCACAAGATGATGATGGCCATATCATATCACTTATATTGATTGCATGTGATGTTTATCTTTTATGCATCTTATTTTGCATTGATTGACGGTAGCATTATAAAATGATCTCTCACTAAATTTCAAAGTATAAGTGTTCTCCCTGAGTATGCACCGTTGCCAAAGTTCATCGTGCCGAGACACTACGTGATGATCGGGTGTGGTAATCTCTACGTTGACATACAACAGGTGCAAGCCAGTTTTGCACACACAAAAATACTCGGGTTAAACTTGACGAGCCTAGCATATGCAGATATGGCCTCGGAACACTAAGACCAAAAGGTCGAGTGTGAATCATATAGTAGATATGATCAACATAGTGATGTTCACCATTGAAAACTACTCCATTTCACGTGATGATCGGACATGGTTTAGTTGATTTGGATCACGTGATCACTTAGATGATTAGAGGGATGTCTATCTAAGTGGGAGTTCTTCAGTAATTTGATTAATTGAACTTTAATTTATCATGAACTTAGTACCTGATAGTATTTTTCTTGTCTATGTTGTTGTAGATAGATGGCCCATGCTGTTGTTCCGTTGAATTTTAATGCGTTCCTTGAGAAAGCTAAGTTGAAAGATGATGGTAGCAATTACACAGACTGGGTCCGTAACTTGAGGATTATCCTCATTGCTGCACAGAAGAATTACGTCCTAGAAGCACCGCTAGGTGCAAGACCCGCTGCAGGAGCAACTCCGGACATTGTGAATGTCTGGCAGGGCAAAGTTGATGACTACTCGACAGTTCAGTGTGCCATGCTTTACGGCTTAGAACCGGGACTTCAACGATGTTTTGAACGTCATGGAGCATATGAGATGTTTCAGGAGTTGGAGTTAATATTTCAAGCAAATGCCCGGATTGAGAGATATGAAGTCTCCAATAAGTTCTATAGCTCCAAGATGGAGGAGAATAGTTCTGTCAGTGAACATATACTCAAAATGTCTGGGTATAATAATCACTTGATTCAATTGGGAGTTAATCTTCCTGATGATAGTGTCATTGACATAATTCTTCAATCACTGCCACCAAGCTACAAGAGCTTCATGGTGAACTATAATATGCAAGGGATGGAAAAGAAAATTCCCGAGCTCTTCACGATGCTAAAGGCTGTGGAGGTAGAAATCAAGAAAGAGCATCAACTGTTGATGGTCAACAAGACCACCAGTTTCAAGAAAAAGGGTAAAGGTAAGAAGAAGGGGAACGTCAAGAAGAACGACAAACAAGTTGCTGCTCAGGAGAAGAAACCCAAGTCTGGACCTAAGCCTGAGACTGAGTGCCTCTACTGCAATGGGACTGGCCATTGGAAGTGGGACTGCCCCAAGTATTTGGCGGATAAGAAGGATGGCAAGGTGAACAAAAGTATATGTGATATACATGTTATTGATGTGTACCTTACTAAAGCTCGCAGTAGCACCTGGGTATTTGATACTGGTTCTGTTGCTAATATTTGCAACTCGAAATAGGGACTACGGATTAAGCGAAGATTGGCTAAGGACGAGGTGACGATGCGCGTGGGAAATGGTTCCAAAGTCGATGTGATTGCGGTCGGCACACTACCTCTACATCTACCTTAGGGATTAGTTTTAGACCTGAGTAATTGTTATTTGGTGCCAGAGTTAAGCATGAACATCATATCTGGATCTTGTTTGATGCGAGACGGTTATTCATTTAAATCTAAGAATAATGGTTCTTCTATTTATATGAGTAATATCTTTTATGGTCATGCACCCTTGAAGAGTGGCCTATTTTTGATGAGTCTCAATTGTAGTGATACACTTATTCATAATGTTGAAGCCAAAAGATGCAGAGTTGATAATGATAGTGCAACTTATTTGTGGCACTGCCGTTTAGGTCATATTGGTGTAAAGCGCATAAAGAAACTCCATACTGATGGACTTTTGGAATCACTTGATTATGAATCACTTGGTACTTGCGAACCATGCCTCATGGGCAAGATGACTAAAATTCCATTCCCCGGAACAATGGAGCGAGCAACAGATTTGTTGGAAATCATACATACTGTTGTATGTGGTCCGATGAATATTGAGGCTCGCGGCGGGTATCATTATTTTCTCACCTTCACAGATGATTTAAGAATATATGGGTATATCTACTTAATGAAACATAAGTCTGAAACATTTGAAAAGTTCAAAGAATTTCAGAGTGAAGTGGAAAATCATCGTAACAAGAAAATAAAGTTTCTACGATCTGATCGTGGAGGAGAATATTTGAGTTATGAGTTTAGTCTTCATTTGAAACAATGCGGAATAGTTTCGCAACTCACGCCACCCAGAACACCACAACGTAATGGTGTGTCTGAACGTTGTAACCACACTTTATTAGATATGGTGCGATCTATGATGTCTGTTACTGATTTACCGCTATCATTTTGGGGTTATGCTTTAGAGACAGCCACATTCACGTTAAATAGGGCACCATCTAAATCCGTTGAGACGACGCCTTATGAACTATGGTTTGGCAAGAAACCAAAGTTGTCATTTCTTAAAGTTTGGGGCTGCGATGCTTATGTGAAGCTTCAACCTGATAAAGCTCGAACCCAAATCGGAGAAATGTGTCTTCATAGGATACCCAAAGGAGACTGTTGGGTACACCTTCTATCACAGATCTGAAGGCAAGACATTCGTTGCTAATAATGGATCCTTTCTAGAGAAGGAGTTTCTCTCGAAAGAAGTGAGTGGGAGGAAAGTAGAACTTGATTAGGTAACTGTACCTGCTCCCTTATTGGAAAGTAGTTCATCACAGAAACCGGTTCCTGTGACACCTACACCAATTAGTGAGGAAGCTAATGATATTGATCAAGAAACTTTAGATCAAGTTAATACCGAACCTCGTAGGTCAACCAGAGTAAGATCCGCACCAGAGTGGTATGGTAATCCTATTCTGGAGGTCATGGTACTTGACCATGGCGAACCTACGAACTATGAGGAAGCAATGATGAGCCCAGATTCCAAAAAATGGCATGAGGCCATGAAATCTGAGATGGGATCCATGTATGAGAACAAAGTGTGGACTTTGGCTGACTTGCCCGATGATCGTCAAGCCATCGAGAATAAATGGATCTTCAAGAAGAAGACTGACGCTGACGGTAATGTTACTATCTACAAAGCTCGACTTGTTGCGAAAGGTTTTCGACAAGTTCAAGGGGTTGACTACGATGAGGCTTTCTCACCCGTAGTGATGCTTGAGTCTGTCCGAATCATGTTAGCAATTGCCGCATTTTATGATTATGAAATTTGGCAAATGGATGTCAAAACTGCATTCCTGAATGGATATCTAGAAGAAGAGTTGTATATGATGCAACCAGAAGGTTTTGTCGATCCAAAAGGTGATAACAAAGTGTGCAAGCTCCAACGATCCATTTATGGACTGGTGCAAGCCTCTCGGAGTTGGAATAAACGCTTTGATAGTGTGATCAAAGCATATGGTTTTATACAGACTTTTGGAGAAGCCTGTATTTACAAGAAAGTGAGTGGGAGCTCTATAGCATTTCTAATACTATATGTGGATGACATATTGTTGATTGGAAATGATATAGAATTTCTGGATAGCATAAAAGGATACTTGAATGAGAGTTTTTCAATGAAAGACCTAGGTCAAGCTGCTTATATATTGGGCATCAAGATCTATAGATATAGATCAAGATGCTTAATTGGACTTTCACAAAGCACATACCTCGATAAAGTTTTGAAAAAGTTCAAAATGGATCAAGCAAATAAAGGGTTCTTGCCTGTGTTACAAGGTGTGAAGTTGAGTCAGACTCAATGCCCGACCACTGTAGAAGATAGAGAGAAAATGAAAAATGTTCCGTATGCTTCAGCCATAGGCTCTATCATGTATGCAATGCTGTGTACCAGACCTGATGTGTGCCTTGCTATTAGTTTAGGAGGGAGATACCAAAGTAATCCAGGAGTGGATCACTGGACAACGGTCAAGAACATCCTGAAATACCTGAAAAGGACTAAGGATATGTTTCTCGTTTATGGAGGTGACAAAGAGCTCGTCGTAAATGGTTACGTCGATGGAAGCTTTGACACTAATCCGGACGATTCTAAATCGCCGACCGGATACGTGTTTATATTGAACGGTGGAGCTGTCAGTTGGTGCAGTTCTAAACAAAGCATCGTGGCGGGATCTACGTGTGAAGCCGAGTACATAGCTGCTTCAGAAGCAGCAAATGAAGGAGTCTGGATGAAGGATTTCATATCCGATCTAGGTGTCATACCTAGTGCATCGGGTCCAATGAAAATCTTTTGTGACAACACTGGTGCAATTGCCTTGGCAAACGAATCTAGATTTCACAAGAGAACCAAGCACATCAAGAGACACTTCAATTCCATCCGTGATCAAGTCCAGGTGGGATACATAGAGATTTGCAAGATACATACGGATCTGAATGTTGCAGACCCGTTGACTAAGCCTCTCTCACGAGCAAAACATGATCAGCACCAACACTTCATGGGTGTTAGAATCATTACTGCATAATCTAGATTATTGACTGTAGTGCAAGTGGGAGACTGAAGGAAATATTCCCTAGAGGCAATAATAAAGTTATTATTTATTTCCTTATTTCATGATAAATGTTTATTATTCATGCTAGAGTTGTATTAACCGGAAACATAATACATGTGTGGATACATAGACAAACAGAGTGTCACTAGTATGCCTCTACTTGACTAGCTCGTGGATCAAAGATGGTTAAAGTTTCCTAACCATAGACATGAGTTGTCATTTGATAAATGGGATCACATCATTAGGAGAATGATGTGATTGACTTGACCCATTCTGTTAGCTTAGCACTTGATCGTTTTAGTTTACTGCTATTGCTTTCTTCATGACTTATAAATGTTCCTATGACTATGAGATTATGCAACTCCCAATTACCAGAGGAACACTTTGTGTGCTACCAAACATCACAACATAACTGGGTGATTATAAAGGTGCTCTACAGGTGTCTCTGATGGTACTTGTTGAGTTGGCATAGATCGAGATTAGGATTTGTCACTCCGATTGTCGGGAGGTATCTATGGGCCCTCTCGGTAATGCACATCACTATAAGCCTTGCAAGCAATGTGACTAATGAGTTAGTTGCAGGATGATGCATTACAGAACAAGTAAAGAGACTTGCCGGTAACGAGATTGAGCTAGGTATTGAGATACCGACGATCGAATCTCGAGCAAGTAACATACCGATGGCAAAGGGAACAACGTATGTTGTTATGCAGTTTGACCGATAAAGATCTTCGTAGAATACGTAGGAGCCAATATGAGCATCCAGGTTCCGCTATTGGTTATTGACCGAAGACGTGTCTCGAACATGTAGGGTCCACACGCTTAACGTTTGGTGACGATCGCATTATGAGTTTATGTGTTTTCATGTACCGAAGGTAGTTCGGAGTCTCGGATATGATCACGGACATGACGAGGAGTCTCGAAATGGTCGAGACATAAAGATCGATATATTGGATGACTATGTTTGGACTTCGGAAGGGTTCCGGGCAAGGTCGGACAAATACTGGAGTACCGGGGGGTTACCGGAACCCCCCGGGGAGTGTAATGGGCCTATTGGGCCTTAGTGGAGAAGAGGAGGGGCAGCTAGGGTAGGCCGCGTGCCCCGTCCCCCTCTAGTCCGAATTGGACAAGGAGGGGGGCGCCCTCCTTTCCTTCCCCTTCTCTCCTCCTTCGCTCTCTCCTACTCCTACTCTTGGAAGGGTTGGAGTCCTACTCCCGGTGGTAGTAGGACTCCCCTTGGGGCGCGCCTAGGAGGGCCGACCCCTCCCCCTCCTCCACTCCTTTATATACAGGGGAGGGGGGCACCCCATAGACACACAAGTTGATCATTGATCTTTAGCCGTGTGCGGTGCCCCCTCCACCATAATCCACCTCGGTCATATCGTACCGGTGCTTAGGCGAAGCCCTGCATCGGTAGCTTCATCAACACCGTCATCACTCCGTCGTGCTGACGGAACTCTCCCTCGAAGATCTACTGGATCGTGAGTTCGTGGGACGTTAGCGAGCTGAACGTGTGCAGATGGTGGAGGTGATCGGTCGATCATGAAGACGTACGACTACATCAACCGCGTTGTCATAACGCTTCCGCTTACGGTCTACGAGCGTACATGGTCGACACTCTCCCCTCTCGTTGCTATGCATCACCATGATCTTGCGTTTGCGTAGGATTTTTTTTTGAAATTACTACGTTCCCCAACATCAACTCCCCCAAGCTTAGACCTCGCTTGTCCTTATGCGAAAACCGAAATTGAAAAACATGTCCACATGCTTAGAGAGAGAGAGAGAGAGAGAGAGAGAGAGAGAGAGAGAGAGGTGTCGATAAAAACAAAATACGGACATAGAAGCATCATGTATATTATTATAACAGCAACAAACTTTAATATAAAACTTTCTCAAAGAACTTTTATCATATAACTTCTCATGAATAAGTAACAATTCATCACAACATCGAAGTATAAAGCATAAACTCAATTGAAAACTAACAAACTATGTTCTCAGTCAACTTTGCAACTACAATTCATCATCTTTTCATGGAAGGGTCACGTATCAGAGCCTTTTGGAAATTCCACATACTCAACCATCATATAGTCTTCTATGATTGCTAACACTCACTGCATACATATGGGCAAAAAGTTTCAACCGGAGACATAGAAAGATAGGGGCTTATAGTTTTGCCTCCCAACATATTCACCTCAAGGGTGATGTCAACAATAATAATTCATGCCACCCATATCCAACTAGATATATGTGCCTAGATCTTTCCTCACCACATGATGCTTGCCAAAAGAGAAAAAATAAAAAGGAATAGAGGGAAATACTTTGACTCTTGCATAAAATTAAATATATAAAAGTAAAAGATAGGCCCTTCACAGAGGGAAGCAGATGTTGCCATGCACTTTTTGTTTGTATGCTTAATCCCTTAGTGCAAAAGAACGTCACGTTATATCACTACTGCACGATGGTGCTAACGCGACACTACGATCAGAGATCCTTTGAAGAAACACATGTGTGATGCATTAATTGCAAACGGGGATGTAAAAAATGGTCAAAAAAGATGCAAAACGTTTGCGATGGCGGAGACATCAAACACGGTTCATATTTTAGTTACGTGTGCGATGATGGGCATACGGTTGATCTAGCAGAACTGGTTGCGATGTGGAAGAACAATAGAAACGGGCAGCCATATCAATGTGTGTGTGATATACGACATATAGTTCGCTCCGATGAATTGTGTGGTATTAGGAAATGCAACAAAAAATGGTCATCCAGATCAAGGTGTGTGTGATATACGACATATGGTTCACTCGGACAAACTGTTTTCGATTAGGCAAGAGAACGGAAACAGTTCATCTTAACAAGATGTGTGTGATATGCGGCATTTGCAATGAGCCAAAAGAACACAAACGGTTCATGTAAACCAAATGTGTGTGATACACAGCAAACAGCCCACTCGGATGAACTGTTTGCAATGAGAAATTATAACACAGATGGTTACTAGAATAAGTTCGTGCGCGATTCTGTTCATACAAAAAACTTTGAAAAATGCAAACTAGTTGCTTGCAGTGGCTAGGAGTATCGCACACGATGCGTCTGCGAGTACTCGTGTGCGATGATTAGTAAGTTACACATAATGAACGACCGCAAGGGTGATATGCTGATCATGGGGTCCGAGAAGACCATCGTCGGAAGGCCGCCGGCTCAGCCTTTTAGCCTATATTTTATTATAATTGTATGCATAAGTAGGCCGTGAGTGTTTTGTGCCTTGCCACATGTGGCATTTTAAATTATCCTGAATATGTAAGACAATTATTAACCGTTGCCATTGTAAATTTGCCTCAATGGTGAGCAGAGCGCACGCAGGGACACCACGGCAAGCAACCACATGGTCAACCTTCTGGCACCCCGTGGGAGACGCGGCGACGCATCCATAAGACACGATGGTGCTATCATGACCGTGTGTGATAGTGGGCAGACACGTACACGTACATCCGAGAACAAGGGCCCATGTTTCGGGCTTTCGATGAGTGGCATACGGTTGATCCAAAAGAACTATTTGCGATGAGGCAGAACAACAGAAACGGGGCTTTGTAGGCCCAGAACCATCAACAAACTTTGACTTTGTTTCTCGTCACATTGCAGATTACAACGCAATAAGTAATTGCAAATCTATTCACACAGATCAAACTAATATGTGTTCACACTAATCAATCTAATATGTGTTCACACTTAGCACCGGGCTATAAAAACTACCCACTCGAAAATTACTTCACAGTTCCTCTCCTCATCACCCACAAAACTGGTCTTTCCTATCAAGTCGTTCCGCCATGACCGGTAGGAGGAGTTTCGTGTGGACATATAACCAGGCAGCAAAGACCAAGGCCGTGGAAGCACTAGAGAGGTCCCGCCGCGAAGTGGCACCGGCAGGGGAGATGTCCCGGCGCGCCGTGGAGCCCTCGAACGAGCTCTCACATGGGCACGCGCTGCGTCGGCGATCATGACGAGCTGGCGTTGCTGAAGTCCTTGGCCAGAGACGACGACATTCTCGCTGGCCTCATTAAGCAGCGGGAGCTAGTCGACGGCTTGATGAAGCTGCTCGAGATCAGCGATGCCTCATTTGACAAGGTGACCGGCCTCGTCGAGCAACTCATGGGTGACAATGCGAAGATCCTCAAGGCACTTGCCGAGAAGGAGGAGGAGGCCACTGGCTGGAAGATGTTGCATGAGCAGGGCAGTGCCTCGGGGATGACACTAACATCGATTGTCGAGGAACTGATGGGTGACTTGAGGAAGCTCCGGATCAAGCGCGAGTAGGAGGTGGAGGAATCGGTGGCTGCTTCCAAGCAAAGTCGTGAGGAATTGAAGAAGGAGCTGGAGGATGTCGTCGTCCGACGATCCATCGAAGAGTAGATACCATAGTGATCCAGATCATTGTCTGCGATTTCCTTATTCTCTTGCCCCCATGTCTTCCGGACTTTGCCGCATGTGGCATTCTAAATTATCTGGAATATGTAAGACAATTATTATCTGCGCCATTGTAAATTTGTCGTTGTACTATCTGTTGCCATTTTATTTGTCGTCGCATTATCCATTGCCCTATGTGGCAATTTAAATTAGGCCGGAATACGAGTTGAAAACACGAACAAAGCAAATGCTGCCATGGGATCACAAGCAAACACCCTCCGTATAGGCGCTTTAATTAACCCATTAATGGAGAAGTTTTGAGCGAGGCGGGCGGTGGCTGGTGCATGGAGGTCAAAGAGCTTGCTTTCCGTTGAGAATGGGCGCCTTGCTTCTCGCATGTGTCCCGTCGAGCCTGCGAGGTGGACAGGATGCACACATCTCATCAAGCCTACGCGACGGACTGCTCGCACACGTCCCGTCGAGCCTACACGGCGGACCTCTCGCGCTCGTCCCATCTAATCAAACAGTTGCATGCACGCCACCGAGTATGGTTAAATTTTGACACGGTTCATATAATACAACCGTTTGCGATATTAACGTGTCAGCTTTTTGTTTCAAAAAGGACTTCGTTGGCTACTAATGTGTGCGCCTCTTCTCAAACTGGACAATTTTTTTACCACGACATATATCTGCCATGTCATGAAACCATGCCAAGTTTCATGTTTTTGGGGTTAGTTTTTGATTTACTGGGATTTAAAAACCGAGATTCTCAATGTTTCTGGATGATGATAAGTTTGTAATTCATTCTCATTCCTTAAATGAGACCTAGACATGCACCCAATGACACATGTACGATTTCCCACCCATTCTGCTTCACTGGGGCATGTGCTTGTAGTTCAAATTTGAATTATGGACTACATTAAATGCTTAGAAAACTTAATTAATAATATATACAATGGCCAAACGAACCCTGAATAGTTTCAAATTTCAGCACGACACTCCTGTTATTCTATGTTGCCTGTAGAAAACAAATTTCAAGTCAAGAAGAGGCAGCGATTATCGTTTCTCCCACCGAAACCACGAGGGTTACGAGAAGCTTCGGTTTTAAGAGGCTTGTAATATAGCTTCGCCCAAATTGGACAATTATATGTACCATGTAGTGACACCCTGCCAAGTTTCATGATTTCCTGGTGAATTTTGGATTTACAGATATTTAAAAACCGAGATTCGCAATGTTTGTGGCCAAGGCAGGACCGCGAGACAATTTAATTCATTCGCTTTCATTCCATGGGACCCAAACATGCACCCCAAGGACACATGTACATTTTTTCTAGCCATTTTGGTGCACTAGAGAATGTATTTGTAGTTCGGATTCAAATTATGGACATTAAATGCCTAGAAACTCAATTAATGAATAAAAAGGGTCAAATGGACCCTAAATAATTTCGAAGTTCAGCACGAATCTCCCGTTGTTCCGTATTGCGTGTAGAAGAAAATACGAGGCTAGAAGAGGGAAATATTATCGTTTTGCCCACAAGGGGACACATTTCCCTATCAAAACCATGAGGGTTCTTGCGACATGCTCCGGTTTGTAATAAAGCTTGCCCAAATTGACAATGTTTTTACCACGACATATATGTGCCATGACGTGACACCATGCCACCTTTGATGACTTTCTAGTGAGTTTTGGATTTATGGGGATTTAAAAACTGAGATTCCAAATGTTTGAGGACAAGCCAGGACGCTGGTACGGTTGTAATTCATCCCCCTTCCTGGCATGGGACCTAAACATGCACCCAAGGACACATGTATAATTTTTCTAGCCATTTTGGTGAACTGGAGCATGTATTTGTAGTTCATATTTGAATTATGGACATTAAATGCCTAGGAAACTCAACTAGTGTATAAAAAGGCCAAACAAACCCTGAATACGCTTAAATTTCAGCATGGATATCATGTCGTTCCATGTTGCCCGTAGAAGAAAATACAAGGCGAAAAGAGGGAGTGATTACGTTTTGCCACAAGGGGAACACGTTTCCCTATCAGAACCACGAGGCTTCTTTGAGAGAAGCTCTGGTTTGGAAGAGGTTTGTAATAAAGCTTGGCCCAAACTGGCAATGTTTTTACCATGACATATATGTGCCATGACGTGACACCATGCCACCTTTGATGACTTTTTGGTGAGTTTTGGATTTATGGGGATTTAAAAACCGAGATTCAATACAAAAAAATACACTTCCGTGATGATACGTGTTTGCCACAGTAGGTCACGTTTTTTGTCATGCATGTACATCCATGAGAAATTTATGACAGAATCAAGATAGTCATACCTGTGCTGTCGTAGAAGTGTTCCATGACATTACCAAAATTATCATCATGGAAGTGTCCACTTCCATGACGATAAATCGCGCGTCACAGAAGTGCTTTCGTCAAGGGTGACCGACACGTGGCATCCACCATAACGGAACACGTTAAGCTATCGGGTCGGGTTTTGGATCTGATAACCCGTTAACAGCCCCGACCAATGGGGATTTTCCACGTGTAAAATCATCATTGGCTGGAGGAAACACGTGTCGGCTCACCGTTGGGACAGATGTCATCCACTCATTGGACAGAAGGCGCCTATGATACATCAACATGTGGCACGACCCAACAGAGGCCCATTCCTGTGAAAAGGCCGGCCCGTTTGACTTGGTCAAAAGGTGGCGGGCCGGCCCATGTAAAGCCTGTTAACGGCCTGTTCGCATATAGCCCATTTACAACCCGCTAACCCAAGGCCCGTTACGCCCTATCCGAATTAGGCCCAATAGCGTCATCTGGGCCACCCAATATGATTCCAGCCCATTTTCACTTCTGGCCCATGTATGGCCCATGACGTCTTTCCGCCCATATGAGGCCCTATGTAACCCTTGGGCTATTAATGGCCCGTGGTGAAACTGGCCCGTAATGAACAGTGTATTACTTTACACCCATTAACGGCCCGTGATGAAACCGGCCTGTAATGAACAGTGTATCACTTTATAACCATTAAGGGTCCGTTATTCCGTTGGGCCGTTTCCAGCCCATGTTATCTTTCGGCCTTATCAGAGCCCATTTATACTTGGGCTCATTTCCAGCATTCGTTTACTTACGGCCTGTTACTGTCATTTTCTGCTTATGGGCCAAATTCAGCCCGTGGTTACAGTCGACCCGTTTGTGGTCCGTTAACACGTTGGGCCGTTTTCATAGCGTCATGAAATATGGCCTATTAACGATGGCCTGTTATGGTCGGCCCATGAACGGATGATTCCAACTCTAGCCCGTTTACGGCCATTATGCGGCCTATTATTGGCCCATGTTTGGCCAATCAATCATACTGCCCGTATAAGGCCCATTGATGATACGGCCCGTAGAAGGCCCATTGTTTCTGCGGCCCCTAGAAGGCCCACTGTTTATATAGCCCATAGAAGGCCCACTGTTCATATGGCCCGTAGAAGGCCCACTATTTCTACGGCCCGTAGGTCCAGTGTCACTACAGTAAATATTAGCCCATGGTTATTGTGGCCTAGTTTTAAAAAATAGGTTATTGCAGCCACTAGCAAACCGCAGAAAAAGAACTGCACTGACTACAAGCAAACAAATAAACAAGACAACAAGGAAATAAATAAGCAAACAACTTACACTAGGCTATCACGGCTATTACACATATTACATCCACTGGGCATCAAAGTTCGCCACCAGTGCAAATATAGGGAACACAACAGCATATAAACGCCGTAGCAAAACAAGTCCAGAACTGAAACCACTTCAGAAGAGCTCAAGAAACAATATCCTGGGTACCCATAATGCTGGCAAGATGCTTAACAAGATTATTAACTTTCTCTTGTTTGGCGCTTAAGTCCTCCAGCGCTTGCTGTTGCACCAGAAAGTATGCATCTGAATTCTGCAGGGACTTCCTTAGTCCTTCGGTTTCCTGTCGCATAACATCTGATCGATGTCTTTCGACTTGAAGTTGAGACTCAAGAAGCCGAACTGATTCAGTCAACGAGTTCGAAGAGCTGGTGCCAGCAGTGGTAGCCAGTAACTCGAACACTACATCAAGACAGGACTTTGGGGTTGTCTCAGTGTCCTCAATATAGTTTTTATCAGCTTTCTTGGAGACCAACAGGGATGTCTCACTATCTTGAACCTTATCTGCATTACTTCCTTTACCATTGCATAACAGGGTACTCTTCTCCAATATTTTATCCGTGTTCTAAAAGAGAAACAAACAAACACATCTCAGGTTTACAATGTAGTATATGAAACTCATTTTGGTAAACCAGTTCAGTAGTAAGGTGGATAGGATAATAGCATGAAACAAACATATATCTATGTAGTATGGTCACTGTATGGTCTATATCATTCTAGTTTATGTTGCCAAATCAAGATAGATACAGTTCGAATCATATCTATTTAAGACAAAGCATCATAGACAGAATATAAGTGTGGAAAACCACACAGCAATAACAACACTTGTAATGTGCATGGCATGAGAACATAACTGTTTATTCAATTGAAACTGAAATCAACATAGAGCAAGTTACAACAGCAAACAGCCAAACACGTTGAAGAAACAGGTTTAAATCATACCTGTTGCGCCATTGGAGTTTCAATTGCATCCTTTAAATTTAAAATTGGTTGGTATCAGTAAATACAGTGATGCAAGAGCAAAGTAGTATGAACCATAGCTACGGAACCTGACCTGAGAACAATTCTTCTTCTGCTTTAAGCGTTGACTTCAGGTTCAGAGTGGAGGTCCTCGTGATTTGGGCACTGCAGTTGCCTTACTAACTGCTCTTGTTTGGGTGCTCTGTGGTGGAGACGGTGTTGTGTCAATGGGAACTGGGTGTCTATCTGCTGGGGTTGGGGTTAGAAGGGGTGTAGCTGGTTCTCTGTCCAACTGGGTAGGGGTACAATCTGCATGAGTGTGGGTTATGTGTGGTGGGGCTGATTCTTGGGCAAGTACAACCGTGGTTCTATCTGCATCGATAGGTAGCACGATCTTTTCTGAAGACCGTGTTTTTACTCCCACAGATACTGCCATAATTCCCTCCAATTGAAATGGCTGATAAACAAGAAAAGTAATTGAATGTACAGACATTGTAAGATAGACAGGTGCAATGGATAGTAGGGAAGAAAACAGGGCATGAAATAATTCACATTTATGTTGTCTAAGCAAACAGAATAGCAGGACATAATTTCACATATATGATGGCTAATTAAATAGGATAACATGACACAATTTCACATGTATGATGGCTAACTAAATAGGATAGAATGACATACTTCAAAATATGATGACTATGTAAAACAGGATGACATGATATAACTATACGATGTGTCTATTAAAGTGGTTGGCATGCCATAAATCACAAACATGCCGTCGATGGAAACATGATGGCATGATATAATTCACGGATAGAATGACATAATTTAAAATATGATGACTATGTAAACAGGATGAGATGATATAACTATATTATGTCTTAAGAAAATGGGTTGGCATGCCATAATTCAGATACATGCCATCTATGTAAACATCATGGCATGACATAATTCAAATATATGATTTATATACTAAGGAAGTGAGCAGAGGGCAATTGCATATATGATGTGTCAACTAAGGAGATGGCATTCAATATTGTGTATATGATGTAAAAACTAAGCATTGCAATAAAACATATGCATTATATGAGTAATATAACCCTGCCAAGTTTGAGCATACACCTCACAGGGATAATAGGACTGGCCATCTGCCTCTGAATCCTCCTCTGAAGAGCTATCTGTAACTAGCAAGATATCTGCTTCAGCAGGTAGCATTGTCTGCTCTGAAGACCTTGTTTTCACTCCAAATTTCTCCATCACCAATTCAAATGGCTGATGCACATGAAGAGCAGTTGAATATACAAACATTGTCGAGAAAAGCAATGAGAAATACAAAAAAAGGACGACATGATATAATTCACATATATGACACTTGCCTAAACAGCATGGCATTGCATAATTCACATACATAATGCCTTGCAACAAGATAACATTGCATAATTCACATATATAATGTCTTGCAACAAGATGGCATTGCATAATTCACATATATGGTAATTAGACACTAAACAGGTGGCATTCACACAAAGCATGTCTAAACTAAGCAAATGACATAGCAATGCAAGATACCATATGCACGATATGAGTAACATAATCCTGCCAAGTTAGAGCATGCACCTCAGGGGGGAAATATGACTGGTCATCTGTCTCTGAATCCTCCTCCGAGGAGCTATCGGTAACCAGCAAGACATGCGCTTCGTCAGATAGCATTGTCTGCTATGAAGACCTTGTTTCCACTCCAGATTTTTCCATGACCATGCCGAATGGCTGATGCACAAAAGAGTAATTGAATGTACTAAAATTGTTGACAAATTTAACACAAAATAAAAAATGATGGCATGATATAATTCACATATAAGATGACTGGCTAACGAGGGTGGCATTGCAAAATTCACATATATGATGCCTGGCTAGAGAAGATGGCATTGCATGATTCACATATACGATAAAGAAACTAAACAGATGGCATTGACACAAAGCATGTCTAAACTAAGCAGATGACATCTTTAATGTATATAGTAAGCAATGCAAGGCACCATATGCATGATATTACCAACATCAGCAAGCCAAGTTAGAGCAAAGACCTCATGGGGTAAATAGGAGTGGTCTTCTCCTTCTGAATCCCCCTCAGAACTGTTATCTTCCTCTTGATTACGATCCGAAATGGGTGGAGGGGGGGGGGCTGCCTTTGCGCCCACCATGGAACGACGTCTGCATGAAATTTTATTGCCACGCAAGGCTCGTCTCTTTTGCTCTACATGATCAGTTCCATTGTGTACAATAACTGGCATGCATAGGAATAAAAGATAGTGAGATTATGTAAGGAGTGCATGCACAAATCCAGAGTGATGGTAGCAAACTGTGGATAGACCCAAAACCAATGATAGCAGGCAGATAATAGCTTTAGCTAAAAAATATAGATAATGGCTCCTTTAATGTTTGTTTGCACCCAACATGAAACTCATAGTAGACACCGGAGATTAACAAGATAGTAGACAAATAGTACTGATTGCTGCCCCAATATGTACCCCACAACCATTTAAATACTTAAGTTTCAGCATTAGTTTGGACCTGACTCGGAGTCTAATAGGTGAACACGACGATAATGTAGCATGTCATCGTATTAAGTGACGCATAACGTAAGCAGACACGAAAGAGTGCAACCTCTCTTGCGGACCCGTGTAGTCCTCAAGGTCATCTGCTCAGTTGATGATGGTAATGCAGTTGTCGTGGCTGCCGGCGGCGGGGAAGAAGATCTAAGGCGACGAAAGACATTCTGGAGAGTGGATCCCTGTTGTGGTGAACCCTTCCGTCGTTGGAGCAGCTGAGCTGGGGTGGAACACAGCGCCGTAGGAGCAGGACAAACCACACAAGGTTTTCTTTGACACATATCTATAACAGAAGTAATTGAGTAAGGGCTTGTTTGAATTTGAGGATTCTAACAATGCAGGGATAGGAAATAGACAGGAATAGGATAGGAACGCACGTGCAAAATAGAGAATTTAAAAACACAGGATTTCTGCCAATCTGGGTGTTTGATTCACAACAATTGGAAGATCACAGGATGCAAAAAAGCATGGTGAGATTAAGTCAAACCACAAGAAAATGTACGGTTATAATGCTATTATGCTACTATCTCTTAGTCTTGTGCTTGATGAATAGGAATATGAAAAGGAGGAGAAGTGGAAATTGGAATTCCTATGGTTTTTCTTTCAAGGAGACACTAAAGGAACAAATCCTACAGTTTTCCTTTGCTCCATTCCTTTGCACCAAATTCATGAAAAGTAGTACCATAGGAAACTTTCCAATTCCTATGTTTTTCATTCACTTTTCCTTTCAAGCACTGGCGACTCTAGTAGGAAGGCTTGAGCAAGGAAAATCCTACACTAAAAAAATGTTTTTGTGCTACTTCTATTACTTTGGACCCAGGCCACTGCCATACTAGCTCAACTCCCAGGCCCATCGACAAATGCACAACTCAAACACACAGAGATAAATAATGATGGCGTTCAAGAGAGTCCATCACGGATAGCTAAGTTGCCTGGTACCTCACTGCTTGTCATATAGTAGGATAAAATAATCTTATTTCCCGTTACTACGAGTGCTCAATGGACAATATATATAACATGTAGAGTAAAAAAGAGATGCAACAAGTGTACAACCTCTTTGGCGAAGCCATGTCGATATCAGCATGATTGGGTTGGCCGGTGAGGATGCTCCGGCTGACTTTGCTGTCGGAGGAGGGGAAGAAGATCTTAGGCATCTGGAGATGGAGCCCGAGGTACTGCTCTGCTATGATGGAGGGTTTCGTCGTTGGAGCAGCTCCGATGGGTTGTACGACGCCGAGGCTGAAGCAGGACAAGAGAGACAATGAACAAAGTTAACCTGAGTGGAATTCTAATAGCATCTCCAATACATGAAGTAAAATACATAACCACAAAGTGCTAGATGTAAAATACATCAGCCGCTCATCTCTGAACTTAACTGTCGAAACTGAACTTAACTGTCGAAGCTGAACCTAACTGTCGAAACTGAATTTTGTTGTTGAAACTGAATTTTGCTGTCGAAACTGAACTCACTAGCAAGGTGAGGCTACACGTCGGTCGACTGACTTTTTCATCTCTGGTCAATCGATTTTGCAGCCGGTGGATACGAAATCAAGGGCCTGCGGTTCATCTTCAACCTCCACCCCCCTGAGCCGCCAGCCACCACCGGCTAAACAGCAGCCCCCCGCCGCCCGCCCCGAAAACACTCCCCACCGCCGGTCCGCCGCCGCCCCGGCCATCCCTCTAGGCCCCCTCGTGCCAAGCTTTTTCTCTGGCGATCCCCACGCCACCGCCCCGCCAATACCGGCAACCACCGCCCCCATCCTGAACCCTAAGATAGATAGCGGGGTACCTCTCCGACGAGCCCCCTCCCCGTTGCGGCTGGTTCTTCCTTCAACCCGGCTAGCCCACCCCTTGAAAATCGACTGACCCAAAAGTTGATTCAGTCGACTGAGGTGTAGCCAAATCGGAGCAGCATCGCAAGCAAGAGCAAGAGCGAGAGCAGCAGCGCGAGCAAGAGCAATAGCAAGAGTAGACCAGGCAGGGGACCGAGAGCAAGAGCAGAGCAGCAGCGTGAGCGAGATCTAAAGCAGCAGCAGTTCCTACTGATATGGACGTCACCGCCGAGGGAGCGACGCCGTGGAGGAAGTGGCCGGCGATGCCGCCGTGGATGGAGCCGTGCCGTGTCGGCTCGGGACCGAGCGCCGGCAGCACCGTGAGATCGAATCAAGAAGAAAATGCGGCGATTAGTGTACAACCTCTTTGGTGGCACCGATTAGGCCGCAGCTTCATCCGATGAAACGGTGATGATGATGCTCTTCCGGTGGTGCAGGTGAAGACGGTGGTGTGGAAATGGAGGTGGCGCGAAAGACGAGAGGAACGTCGGGGCAGTTCCTTGGAGGTGGAGGACGGGGTGGCTGAACCGGCGGGACGATGAGATCGACGACGGATCCTCATCCGGTACGGTGGATGAGGGACGTCGAGGTGTTGCTGTGGACGACATCGTCGGGGAAGAGGCTCCGGCTGGGTGGCGGACGGAGCAGGGTGTTGGGTTTCGTCGCGGGTTTTCACGGCCTCGGTGTATGAATGGGTGGGCGGATGGGATGGCAGTGGGGAACCATGGCTTAGAGACGTGCTTGTCCGAAATGTGGGGTAAGTTACGAAAGTACCCCCCACCGACTTGAGGCGGTTCTTTCGGTTCAGGGGTACCACGGGCATTTCGTGTGTCGGGATTTCACAGGAGGTGGGAGTTTTTGCGCACGTTGTAATTTCGGAATAGCAAGGCGCGGGTTGAGATGGAGGGAGTTGTCAGAGCACAACGAGACAAAGATATATCTTAAATATTTTGGGATAACAAGGCATGGGTTGAAGAGGCGGGAGTTTCGCAGCACAATAGACAGAGACGCTAGCTTCAATTTTCGGCATAACAAGGCGCGGCTTGAAATTTTGGGAAGAACAAGCTTAACGTGTACCAAAAAAAAAGACAATTTGCACCTCAACACGCACAACACACACTAACACCATTTAGACTAGAGTAAGGTACACGTGCATTGCACGCATGAGATTTGGCAACCAAATTATGAATAAATACCACATTATAGCATGCAAGCTTTGAGTCATATATGCATGATGTAGATATTCGTTTAATTCTTATAGTTCATTTGATTCAAAATCATCTAGTTTTTATAAGAAAGCTAATCTATTTTAAGATTCATGGAATTGTGCGTTGTAAGACATACAGTAAAAACAAATAATGGCAAATCATGTAGAAAAACATTTGGGCAATTCTGACACGGAAGATTCTAGAACAAATAAGAAGTGCTTGTGTTTTGATATTTGTGCATTATGCTTAAGTTCAACCATGGAGTCTTCTAGATTATACATGTGGCGAAATCTGGTGGAATCTAGATGATATCCAACGGCCAATAGTGCTCAAATTTGCCATCTTTGGATCATCGGATTCGCCTCATCCAACGACCATCTTTCAAAGTTAAAGTTACCCGCACACAATATAAATATATATATATATATATATATATATATATATATATATATATATATATATATATATATATAGGGGTATAGATATAGATATGTGATGCAAAAGCTGCCCATCATCTCCAATTAGAATAGTGTGTCCATGCACGGATGCGACGTGGGCAAATGATGTCTGCCATCGATATCTCAAATTCAAATCAGTCTGACCTTGTTCAATGTATATACATTACAACATGCTCGTTTCCAAACCACACCGCGCAGATCTTCATTATATTCATGCATGCATGGGTTTCAAACATCAGGATCTCTTATTCAAATATTTGAATTCAACTTTACATTGATTATGACCTCACCTATTCTTTTACACCCACACAATAGTCTTCTCTTTATAATTGTACCACTAACTTTCTCTCGTGCATGCATGCACACACACTACTAGTCGACATTATCTATCGCACGCATGCAATCTTTTTCTTCAGGCCGGTCTCCCATGAAGGCACACACATCCCCCTCTCCATCATACCGGGCATTTTTTATCTCTCACGCGTGCATGCGCAACGATCGATGTTCCTCTATGTATGTGTGTATATAGCTAGGTCTTTCATAGTTTTCCACACAAACCAATCAATCGATATATCCAGTGAGGTCTCACCCTCTTTCCGACATCCACATCGATCAATCTATACCTCTCTATATAGGATTAACATAAATAGCTAATACACCCACATTAATTATAGAGATAAATACACTCGTGGTCACTGTATTTGAGGCGCAAACACGATACGGTCACTGAACTTTAAAATACGGTCGTTACGGTCATTATATACGTGAAGCGGTGATTATACGGTCACTGACTCGCTGTATATCAATGTATTGCAATCCGTTGACCGGTCAAACAATCTGTGTGGCAAATATTGCAATGGGCCCGTTTGTCAGTGGGACAAGAAATAAAATTAAAGAAACAAAACATTGCCCGGCGGCGAGGGGAATCGAATCTGAGGCCCCTCTCGCGTTACGCGCACCCGAGGAACCAATGGACTGGCTGAACCGGCTTAGCAATTTTGTAGGCGCTCCATTTTATAAAGTAAAATCCACGCAATGCACACAAGCAATTCTCAGAAGTAAAACATGCACATGTTCCGGACGGAGGTATATTTAGAAATATATTTTTGTCTTATCAAATTATGTAACCGTGCCAAAACAATGAATTCCTTTTTAATGCAAAATTGAACAAGTGTTTCCATCTTTTTTTAGAAAAGTTCATGCATTTCTTAAACTGTTTGCATTTTTCTATAAAACTCGATGTAATTCTATATTTAAAATTCATCAAATAATAATTAAAAGTACAAGAAATTTTCTGGAAATAGACGGGCATTCCTGTAAGGGTAACACCACTTTACATTACATGAGTATTTCTGAAATTGCATGCACAATTTTTAAATTCATACGGACATTTTAAAATTAAAGAAACACCATAGACTACATAAATATTCATGTGTGCCATTTCAAATGAATAAACGAAGCTTCTACATTTGAACATAATAGGCCGTGGACTCAATTGGCTGGCGTGCCTCGGGTTTTTGCGAGGACCAGGCTTCGAACCTCCACGCATGCAAAATTATTTTATTAGGTTTTCTTTATTTTTGCAGGCCATTGACAAGTGGACCCATACAATAGGGAGAAATGCGCGATGACGACGCTGCACTGGAACATATTTGGTGCACCGGAGCTTCTTGTGCTACCGGTGCACCACTCGCTTAGCACATTTTCAAATATCCAAAAAAAATTGGAGAAAATATAGCACATTCATATAACATCAATGTACGTTGTCACCAAAAATCAAATCAAAATTTGGAACGTAGCTCAAGATATGAAAATGAAAAAATTTGACATTGAATAATGCATAACATTTGTCATTTTTATATCTCGGGCAATGTTTTAAATTTTAGTTTGAATTTTTGTGACAAAATAAATTGATGTTTTATCAATACAGGAATTTTTACTTGGATTTTTTTGAACATTTTTATACGTCCGGTGCACACCAGATATATTCTCCACTGCGCTAGGTTGCTTGTGTGCATTGTGTACATGCTCGTACATATAAACGTGAGCTTCTAAGGAGAAACACATAGAAGGTACTTGTCCACTGGCTACAGGGTGTGTGTTTTGTGTGCGAGATCTCGGGTTCGAATCCACCCACCCTCGACGCACTTTTTAATTCATATTTATTTCTTTCACCCATGGACCCACCGACAGACATGGCCCACTGTAATATTGACCCATCAGCAGAGTACCACGTGGATCATTTGACTGGTCAATGGAGTGCAATATGATGCTATACAGAGAGTCAGTGACCGTACAATCACCGCTTCATGTATATAATGACCGTAATGAGCGTATTTTGAAGTTCAGTGACCGTATCGTGCTTCAACTTCAAATACAGTGAGCACAAGTGTATTTATCTCTTAATTATATATCCAACGTCCCCCTCTCATCATCCATGCCTTCCGCTTCATCTCTCAGACGCATGCACAATGACGAAGATAGGGCAGTAAGGGCCCTGCCCCCCCTAACATCACTATATATCGAGGCTAATATGAATGTGATCATTAGACAATTGCTGCTAAAAAAGGTTTAATTTCATGAATTGACCCTCCTCGTAAAGGATTAGCAATGCTTGGCCCCCTAGCTCATTTATTTTTCATGGCTCCGCCATTGCGTGCAACAGCGCACGTGTTTGCCCCCTCTCTCTAAATATCGATCTCGCACTTGTGCATTCCTTCATAGTCTCCCTCCACTCAGCCCCTCGCACCATCTTCTAGCCCCCCACCGGATTTTGCCACATGTACAATCTAGCAGACTCCATGGTTGAACTTAAGCATAATGCACAAACCTCAAAACAACAGTGGTTCTCTTTTGTTCTAGAATCTTCCGTATCATAACTGCCCAAACTTTTTTTCTAGTTGAATTGCCATTATTTGTTTTTACTTTATGCTTTACAACGCACAATTCCATGAATCATAAAATAGATTAAGGGCTTCTTTGATTCAAAGGATTCTCAAAGGAATTTTGGAGGATTCTAATCATTAGGAATTTTTTCTATCTTGGTTGTTTGATTCGTAGGATTGTAAACCATAGGATTTTTTCCATATGATTCATTTGCACTAGATTTCATAGGAAACATCCCATCCACTCAAACCTCTTTGAAAGAATTCTGCGTTTTTTCTATGCACAATCAAACACTCATAGAATCCTGTAGGATTCAAGATGACATTCCACTATAATCCCATGTTTTTCCTATTCACGCGTTCTTAGCTTTTTTATAAAAACTAATTGATTTTGAATGAGATGAACTATAAGAATTAAACAAAGGGCTACATCACGCATATATGACTCAGAGCTTACATGCTATAGTGTGGTATTTATTCATAATTTGGTTGCAAAATCTGATGCGTGCAATGCATGTGTACCTTACTAGTACTTTGAGTATGTGCAAAACACCTAAATTAGAATACCACTGGCACGCTACATAGTGTCTCTCTTACAGTTCATGAAGCCATGTGGCACATGTGGAGGCGTTGTCGTGACCTCCTTGCGTGGATTGATCACATCGACGTGCTGCTGGTTCCAGAAGAATGTACTCGTCCTCCCTGAGCCATACTGGCGGTACATGCACGAAGCGAAGATGTGCACGCACGCCACACACGCACTCATTCCCTCGCACGCACACGCGGGTACACGGGCGGATGCAATTTTGTACTAAGATCCACCCCATGTGATAATTTGACGCGTGTAAAGTCGTTCACTTCATTGATGATCAATTAGTACAGCGCATGCAAATTGAGTGGACATGAGGGCGGAATAAAGACATTATAAATCCACTGCGCGCATGCGAGTAGTTAAATCATGGGTTGCTAGTAGTACTTCCATTGGTCTCCTTCGTATTTTGTGCCAATTTTTGATAGTAACATAATATTTACGCATTTGAGTAGTGTAGTACTTGAAATTTATGTTCCGCTAAACTCATCGGGAGCCGTTTCGGGCCTCGAAACCAAAACCATCAATTAATCTTTACCTTGTTCCTATCACATTTGAAAGCCTTCTCACACCTACTAGTACGTACCAAACCTGAACGTGTTCCCACTATGCAGGTATTAGTACTACTAGTGCTAGTACTTAGGTTATAAAAAGGGGAACTACCTAACCAAAAATTACTCTACCTTTCCTCCTCATAAGTGCTTCTTCTTCGTCCGTTGTTGCCATGGCCGGTGAGCAGAGCTCTAGGTCGGGAACTACTCGTAACAAGGGAGCGGCAACCAAGGCTGCAGAAAAAAAGAGAGGGCTCGCCGCCACGCAGAGACCTCGAAAGATCTCTCACGGGTAGGCGATGGCTCCCAGGAGCGCCCTAACCGCGGAGGCGAACATGCCGAGCCGGCGGAGCTGGAGTCGTTATCCCTCAACGGCATGCCCGATCAGCTCAATAAGCACCTCAATAAGCAGAAGGAGTTCATCCAAGGCTTGACGGAGTTGCTGAAGGAGAGCCTCGACGACATGCCCGCTGATCTCAATCAGCAGGGGGAGCTGACTGCCGGCTTGGTGATGCTGCTGAAGAAGAGCATTGCCTCGGAGAAGAAGGCGACCAGCGAAATCCTGCGACTTCAGGAGGACAAGGCGAAGCTCTGCCACGAGATCGACCTGTTGAAGGAGAAGAACGCCGGCTGGAAGAAGATGCATGAGAATAGTAGTTCCTCGATGAAGATGCTGCAGGCCCTCGTCATGGAACAGAAGGAGGAGTTGGCGAAGCTCCGCATCGAGCACCCGGCTGCTGTCAAGGTACGTAATGCGGCCGTGGAATAGATGATGAAGGCTCGCGTCGAGAAATCCCGCGTCATGGACAGAATGAAGAAGATGGCAGAGGAGACGCGCAAGGAGATGGAGGTCGTGGAGGCGATGAAGAAGCAGTTATGACTCCACGGCGAATTAGATCATTTGGGGTGATAATCTTATTTCTTCTTTTGCTGCCGTGTTTCATCTTTTGCTTCGGGTGTTTCGCCACACGTGTCACGTTCTATGCGAGGCATGAATAGAACAATGGTTTTTGTTTTTTGAGGGAATGAATAGAACAATGCTAACAATGAGATGACTAGCAAATTAGATCATTTTTATCGCCATATGGCACTGGGCTACCGTGTTTCATGCTCCTCCGTCGCAATACTACTCCAGTGGAAAACTTGAGTATACCGCACGGTTCTTTGCTCCTCCTCGATCAGGTCGTCGGCGCATTTATACGAGCAGTCAAATCACAAGGCCCCGCCTTCCAGCAGTAATGAGCCGTCAAATCACAAAGGTCCTCACCTCTCGTGAAACCGACCAAGCTAGACTACCCCGCCCTCTAGCCTTTTAAAAAATGTATACTTTTGTACAACAGTAGTATCGATGGATTGCGCCATGGAGCAAAACTTGAAATAATAAAAAAGGTGGCACATATAGAGAGCGCTCGTCGCCAAATTATGCATATAGTACTATTAAAAAGGCTAGTCACAATAATGGTGTCCAGCACAACCCACCCCTCAAATAAAACTAAGCACCCTGGAATTCTTTGACAAAACTAAGCACCTTGAAATTCTTTGACAACTAAACTGCTGGCTATATGATGTTGGCCATATATATTGTACGTATATAATGTGAAGAAACGAGTGGTAGTACTATACCAACTAAAAGATGAAATGTAAGAAATACTAGTATGTACTTACTGAAGAGTTAAAGTAACAAGAAGAAACATAACATAGTTCTGCTGGGGGCTCAGCACAACACACCCCTCAAATTAAATTAAGCACATCTGAAATTAAACTTTGCAACTGTTCCAGTAGACACTGCATTAGAACCACCATGAGCAACGCCACTGCCACCTTACTTGGAGTCCCCGACTTCGTCCTTGTCCCTCTTCCTCTTGGCCGATACTTCTTTGCTTGAACCGCCAACTTGGCTGTTGCTCTTCATCCAACCCTTGTAGATATTGAAACAAAGGTAGCCATCCATTGCAATGTACTGGATGTGGTCTATATCTAGTACATTTTGCTGCCATGCATGACGATGAAACGTGTATGGAGGTTTCTCCAGTTTACCGTACGAAGGATGAACCATGGCTCCTGCCAGGGTTAGCATTGAAGGCTGACGAGAGGACACTAGACGATTCTTTTGGAGGCCGAAGGTGTTGCCTACAATGAGGCCTATCCGACGCAGGACTTCTTTGTCGTTACCAAAGTCTACAGTAACGAATTTTACTAGGTTGCTCTCGAGGAAGTCCTTAAAATCCTGGCACTCAACGTCGGCATGGCATATGTGGTAGACCAAGCATAAGTCATGCACGCAAACCTGGATCACGGCGGGCTTCTTCCTCTCTTCGTCCTTTAGATCCTTCTCTCGTCCCACGACTGTGGTGTACTCAACATCTAGCCCAGCGATCCACTCATCATCTGAGTCTTTGAACATGCGTCTGAAGCGAGAAAGGCATCCTTTCACCATCGCGGAAGAACGGGTGTAGATGATGTCGAACTCATCGCCGGTGATGGTTCTAACCTTGTAGTCACCGCCGATCGGGGAGATTTGGGACGCCATGGATTTGGGAGGAGGGTTAGGATTAGTGGAACTGCCGTAATGTGAATGGACGGGACGACTAGGAGCAAACCGCCGTAGTATTAAAGGACGCGCGTGGACGAGTAGGAGCGAACTGCCAGCGTGCGAACGGCAGGGTAGTGGCTTTCCATTCTCCCATGATACGGGCTTCCGAGAGCCCTTGGATCGAAGATCGAACGGTTGCATGGCGTGATTCTAGACCTATGGGTGAATATCCTATCCTGGAGGGTTATTCTGCAAACTTTCAGCAACTTAGCATGCGACCGTTTGATATCAGATCCAAGGGCTGCCAGCAGCCTGTATCATGGTCGCGCCTACCACGACCGTCGCATCGCTCGCGCCCTTGGAGATTTAACATAGTGCGTTAGGCTATCTGATGTTGGCATGTCATACATAGTCATCACTTAGTCACTCATACTACAACAAGGTTGGCTATAAGTGTTTTTTTACTCCTCTCTATCTCTTTCTTCGTACTCCCTCCGTCCCATAATATAAGAACGTTTTTGACACTAGCTAGTGTAGTGTCAAAAACGTTCTTATGTAATGGGACACAGGGAGTACTAGTATTTATTGCATTTGCCAAGGAGTGACCTCTTCCAATGAAATGGTGTTGCTAAGTTTGCTTCATTTAATTAGCTATAGACTCAAAATTGTCTTTTCACCTAGGTATACGCGCTTAGCACCGTTTCTTCCTTGGGTCACCAAACTAGTCTCTCTCTTCTTGATTAACTTGCCACATCAGACTTTATGCTTATGTGGCAAGCTTAAGCACCTGTAGGAGCAAGTAAGTACAATAGTGCGCTTTACATGGCATTTTTGCATATGTGGAGGAAAGAGAGGCAAGGAAAAAGTGTAGAAGTGGGCTCTCATGCAAGAGCCAGCCTCTACTACATGGTGGAGCATTGGGAGAGGCACCTATATGGAGGTGGTCAGGAATCGGGAGACTCACACCGGTCGTAGCGCCGCAGTAAAAATGATAATGGCAAGTCAAATCACGGGGCCCCACCTGTCCAGCAGTAACTCGCTGTCAAATCACACAGCCCTACGTTTGCAGCAGCCTACTCCCTCGTTTTCTCGCGTCTCTGTCGAACCAACTAGGCGGAACTGTCCCGCCGCCTACCGGGCAGGAAAAGCACCACCCTCGACTTTTAAATAGTATACAAATACTAATTTTGTATCCATGGATTGCGCCCGTGCCATGGAGCAAAGCGTCTAGAAAACGGCGGTACACATGTATGGAGTATACAGCACGCCCGTTGCATTCGCGTCGCACCCCAGACGGTCGGTCGGTCTGCCACACTGCTCTCCGAATGGAACGCGTGTCATATTGCGTTCGCACACACATGTGGGACGACAATTGAGAACCGACCATAGGCACACTCCCCGGCCCCGCAAGTCGTGTGACTTAATAGAAGAGGGAGACGAGCGATAGTACTAGAGAAGTGTTGTACTATGTTGGTGCCTGGACGATCCCTGCAAGACACGAAAGATCAGTTCGTCCATGCATGTGACCAGACTCCAGCAGACACGCCTGGATTGGCTATCATCTACATATCATGCAGGCTGTGTTGTACATGGCTGTAGTTGTGGTGAGAAATCTAAAAAAAGGTTTCTTGTCATCTTGCAAAATTATGTGTCATGTGCTTCAGATCACTGCGAGGGTTAAACAGCGACAACTGAGTTGTGCTAGTCATTGGGGGCACATGCACGAACAGTGACTACTCGGCTGCCATCTAGGTCAAGCCGGCTATGTTAATTAGGACATCTATCGATGGACCCCTTTTCTATGAGTTTATCTTTAATTTGAGCTTTGTTCCTCGTCTAGTTTGTCCGTCGGGATTCATGTTGTCTCCTTTGGGCAGTGAGGTTATGGTTTCTTGTCATGTGGCATTTTTTCGTGTTATATGTTATAATCCGACGCTTCAGATCAAAATGACGACAACTGCGCCTCCGGGCCATGTGCATGAAGACTTCTCGACAGCCATTGACGAGGTCAAGTCGGCTTCGGTAGACAAAAGAAAACTAAGGGTCTGTTTGGTTCATGACTAACTTTGCCACAACTAAGCTTTGGAAAAGTGCGGCTGCCACAAAAAGTGTGGCTAACAAAATGGCCACCACAAGTGTGGCAAGATTTGGCAAGAAGTTGAGTCTATGACATGTGGACCATGTAACTAGAAAAGTATGGCAAGCCACAAGTGTGACAATGAACCAAACACATGTCTAAGATATTGTGGCACGCCTAAGCTTAGGCGTGGCAACCTTAGGCTGCAAACCAAACATGCCCTAAGTACTACTCCACTATATAGGAAGGAGCCTCCGCGCTTGCTTGCTAGTGTTGCTCTCTTCACACTGTCTCGGCCTCTCCAGATCTAAACACGACAGCGGCGACCACTCTCTCTCTCTCTCTCTCTCTCTCTCTCTCTCTTTCT
>NC_041391.1:554843580-554866854 GCF_002162155.2 Triticum dicoccoides | reverse complement strand
TCTCTCTCTCTCTCTCTCTCTCTCTCTCTCTCTCTTTCTCTCTGCTCACCGCTGGTAAGGGCAGGTGCATGTGTCAGTGATGCATAGCATGGCATTATGACACCGGTTATTTTCACTTTAAGTTGAACATGATAAGTAACTCAACTTGAATATGTTGTTGACCGAGTCATGGTGCCGCTGAAACGAGTCTTTCCCAGTGCAACCACATTTGCCGGTATGGGACGGCCTTAATGCGTTTCATTGTCGTGCCTCTGGTCGGTGCCTCCATCTAGGGAAGGTTATGGGTGTGCTGTACCCTGGCCCGGTAAGCAGGCATAACCTTGTGAGCCCGTTGTTGAGTTAAGTTTTGGTACCGGGTCCCAGAGTGGATCGTGACCATGACGGTGGTCGAGGTGTCTGGAGGTAGACATGGGGCCACCCAGGACTAGCCCGATGGGGACTGAGTTGGAGTGGCCGGGAGAGTATCATGACAATGAAGTGGTTTCGTCGGAATGTCGTTGGTCCACCCGAATGGGAGTGCGGGGCCATGGATTCCGTAGTGTGGGTACAGTGTACTAACCTCTACAGAGTGTATTAATCTATCGGTAGCCGAGTCCACGGTTACGGACATGCTCGAAAGTAGGGTACACCATGGGTCAACACTTATAAATATGCACAATAAGTTTGCACTGAGGATGGCAGTGAGGCCATCATGTTGAGTTGGGCCATGTATTGGTCAGGTTGTTATCGCCGTAAGGATCACGTGCCATGTATTGGTCGGGTTGTAATTGCCGTAAGGATCACGGGCCATGTATTGGTCGGGTTGTAATCGCCGTAAGGATCATGAGTTTGTTTTTGAGATCATCACGTTTGTGGTCTAGAAATGATCACTTTCGGTAAGCCAGTCCATGGGAAGAGTACCAGTTGAGCATATTCACAACATGTTGGATATATATTGTTGCATTGTTGTTAAATGGTTAAATATCATGATATTGTTTGTCATTATGTTTATGCTTGTTGTGAGCTTGCAAGTACATTCAATGTACTGACCTGGCGTGTCATGCCAGATTTCAGGAAAGTCTCATTGGAAAGGAGAGCTACCCGAGTCTAGATCAGGTCCACATTGGTGTCCCCGTGCTATGGAATTCCGCTATGACGTTGTTCCGCTGCCACGTAGTTGTCATGATCGAGGCCCCTTTATGTTCACTAAATAATGTACATATTGTTCAGCCGCACCGTGTGTGCCGCTTGGCCTCGCTAACTGTTGTAATATAAGCTATGCTCCGCTAGCATGAATAAAGCGGTTATTTTTCTGTACCAAGTTGTTGTGTGTTGCCAGAAGACAAGGTCTCTGGGCTGGCAATGCAAGGTAAACCGGTCGCTCTGAGCTGGGGTGCCACAAGCCAGCCTCTACTACATGTGGAGCATTGGGAGAGGCACCTATATGGAGGTGGTCAGGAATCAGGAGACTCACGCCGGTCGTAGCGCTGCAGTTAAAATGATAATGGCAAGTCAAATCACGTGGCCCCACCTGTACAGTAGTAACTCGCTGTCAAATCACACAACCCTACATTTGCAGCAGCCTACTCCCTCGTCTTCTTGCATCTCTGTCGAACCGACTAGGCGGAACTGCCCCGCCGCCTACCGCGCAGGAAAAGCCCCGCCCTCGACTTTTAAATAGTATATAGTATACTAATTTTGTATCCATGGATTGCGCCATGGATCAAAGCCTCTAGAAAATGGTGGTACACATGTACAGAGTATACAGCACGCCCGTCGCGTTCGCGTCACACCCCAGACGGTCGGTCGGTCTGGCACGCTGCTCTCCGAATGGAACGCGCGTCATATTGCATTTGCACACACATGTGGGACCGCAATTGAGAACCGACCATAGGCACACTCCCCGGCCACGCAAGTCGGGTGACTTAATAGAAGAGGGAGACGAGCGATAGTACTAGAGAAGTGTTGTACTACGTTGGTGCCTGGACGATCCTTGCAAGACACGAAAGATCAGTTCGTCCATGCATGTGACCAGACTCCAGCAGACACGCCTGGATTGGCTATCGTCTGCATATCGTGCAAGCTGTGTTGTACATGGCTGTAGTTGTGGTGAGAAATCTAAAAAAAGGTTTCTTGTCATCTTGCAAAATTAGGTGTCATGTGCTTCGGATCACTACGAGGCTTAAACAACGACAACTGAGTTGGGCTAGTCATTGGGGGCACATGCACGAAGACTACTCGGCTGCCATCTAGGTCAAGCCGGCTATGTTAATTAGGACATCTATCGACGGAACCCTTTTGTATGAGTTTATCTTTAATTTGAGCTTTGTTCCTCGTCTAGTTTGTCCGTCGGAATTCATGTTGTCTCCTTTGGGCAGTGAGGTTATGATTTCTTGTCATGTGGCATTTTTTGTGTTATATGTTATAATCCTGTGATTCGGATCAAAATGGCAACAACTGCGCCTCTGGGCCACGTGCATGAAGACTTCTCGACAGTCATTGGCAAGGTCAAGTCAGCTCCGGTAGACAAAAGAAAACTAGTACTGCTACACTATATAGGCAGGAGCCTCCATGCTTGCTTGCTAGTGTTGCTCTCTTCACACTATCTCGGCCTCTCCAGATCTAAACACGACAGAAGTGGCCACTCTCTCTCTCTCTCTCTCTCTCTCTCTCTCTCTCTCTCTCTCTCTCTGCTCACCGCTGGTCACAGATCTAGCCGGATCCTCTCCGTCGGGGAAGGTGAGAAGGTGCAACGTTCACACGGTCATCCTCGGCGACGGCTCTTACCCACTATTGGCACGTCCCGATCAGCCTGCCTTGCCGTTCTCTCCCAAGCACCGCTGGCGAGGGATGGCCTCCGACCCCTTCTTCCTCGCTGTCGTAGTGTGGGCAGATCCGGCCTCCCGCCGCCCACCTAGCGACATGCCAGCGACCATCAGGTATAACTTCCTTCGAAACCGGCCTTGCTCTACTTCCCGAGCTCCTGATGTCGCTGCATTTGTATCTTTTACTATTTCTCAGGCCCCCTCGTAGATAGGATCGATCGGTTGTTCAAAAACCACCTAATTTTTTTACGTTTAAGAGGTAAAACTAGTTCATGCACTCAAATCTAGTACTACTTGGTTCAAACAAGGAAGAAAATGGGTGGGGTGGGGGAGGATTTGTTACCTGAATCTAGGACTTGGTTGAAAGAGGAAATAATGGGGGCGAAAAGTAGCAGGGACTGGCTATCCAACTGGTCTCTAGGTCTAATAGGGAAATAAAGGGAAACACAGTACATACTCAATATAAACCCGATCTATTGGTTGAAAAAGGAAAGAAAGTGGGGACTAGGGGACAAGTCAATAGAGTAAGTCCAGCACTAGATTTGCTAGGCTCACACAGTATAAGGTAGCTATACCGAACAAAAATGGGACCAACCCAGATATCTTGTTCTGATGTTTATTTCCCCGAGCCACTCTTATGTAATGCCACTGGTAAAATGTAGCAGTCGCACTGTTAAAAGTAAGGACACGTTAACCCAATGTTGTTTTCAATGTAATGCCTCCGGTAATATGAATCAATGGCACTTCTTTACATGTCCTGCTAAAATTTCCCATTAAGATAAGTTGGTTCTTTTAGTTAGAAATGCAACTGTCCTGGTCCGCCTACTCTCCCGTGCCCAAAGTAATGGCGTATTTAACAGTTGTCATAGTTAATCCTAATGCCCACACTAACATCTAGCAATGCCACTGCTTTAGAAATTGCTACTGTCCTTGTAGGATTGCCATTCAGATAAGGAACATGCTTCTTTTCATTTGATGCATGTTTCATCACTTTTTAGTCACCCTCCTTTCCATCTTTTTTGTGCAAACAGAGATATACATTTCACGCTCGATCTTAGTTGAACTACACAAATGATATCCAAATTATAGTTGAGCATTCTAGGAGCTTCACAACCAACCTTGATGTTGCTCAATTTTAGTGCAACTAATGAAGAAGAAGCTTTGTGGGTTTTGTTTTCTAATGGAAATGGAACCAGGGCTGGAGCCCTTTTCTTAAATTTTTTTGAAGAAGAAGCTGCTAACTCACGGGACATTGCTTCATTTTAGGTGAACTGCACCAAAAGGTCCCATGAATTGAATCATCCATGTTGGTGACTGAAAGAGCCATCTTCAGCATCCCAGTCTAAGCACCCCCGGCCTCCATCCTTGCGATGCACGGTAGACCTTGTTTGCCACCTGCTCGACCCTAGTGTCACTGATAAAATGAAGTAATAATACAGTTAAAATAGAGCGAGTGTATTCTCTATCATTTCATTTCCAATGTAGATAAACAAAGTGCTTGCCTTTATTAATGTATGTTTCATCAACTAGTCCCATTGTTAATGTTTAAGCGTTTCTGCAAACTGGGGTGCTTAATTTTAGTTGATCTGTACAAAAATAGAGATTTGAATATCTCAAGGCGCCTCCTTGTACTACCGCTATACACTGATGTTCATCACTGGCAGAAGGTGTATCTGGGAGACTTGGGACAATGTCTAGTATGAGGCATCGCAGGGCCCATCTCGCCCTCGCAGCATGGCATACTATGATACTATCACAATATTTTCTTCTATTTATTTTGCGTGTTTCATCAACTAGTTCCACTATAATGTAATCACGCTTTTTCATTATATGTGCAAACAGGGTTATTCAGCTGCATTTTGGTGGAACTGCACAAATGTACATATGGAACCGACATATATGCAGAGTGCGAGGTGTGCCATGTAAAATTACCGACACCAACCATGCTGCATGCACGCATTGGCATCCACCACCACCAGTGGGATGTGTGGCGCTCTATGTGGACGGATCTTTCTCGGCAGCAAATCCTGTAACCAAATACTAGTAGCTTATATTGGCAGTTTTCTAGGGAGTACTCTTTTCTGAAAGAAGCACCAATCTATTTTTCTTTATTTGTACACTGTGTCACAACTTTGACCCAAAGGTCCAGAGCTATTTTAGGGTGATTGGCGTAGTACTCGGAGACTAATTGTAAGCATGATTTTCATTAGCTGTCACACTGATTGTAAGCATGAGCAGGTGGAAGATTAGGTTAGTGTGAAGCTTACCTTAAACCCTACCGCTGCCGTTGAAATGAGGCGAGCGTCGAGGGAACCGTGGAGAATGGCGGGGAAGCGACGTCGCGCCATCCGGCCTCCTCTTGCGGTGGGAGAACGAATACTCCTGTGGCTCCGGCTGGCTCTGCACCCTCACGAACGGCACACCATACTCGATCGATTCGTTATCCTCTGAGTGCTCGACCTTCAACCTGTACGCCCACCACCTCCGCCTGACTGTCGCCTCGGGCGAATCTGTCTACTCCATCGCCCATAGGAGATACTCGATGAACTCGGAGGACTGCGGCGTGACTGCCGCCGAGGAGTACATGTACATCGCCGCCCTCATCACCGCCGTCTTGCTCTTTTGCATACATTGCCACATGGCCCGTACCGTCCTCGAAATCTCCCACTCATTGTCAAACCAACTAAGGATCTCCTTCAACCTGGCTAACTTTGCCTGGTTGCCGCCGGTGATCTACCTGATTCGCTGCTGCATCCTCTCCATAGATGTCGTTCTGAGTGGTCTGGTGCTAGCTTTGGAAGATGGGAGGAGAGACGATGGTCTTGCAATAGAGAAGAGGGAGAGGAGAGGAGGTGGTTTTGGAATGGAGATGATGGAGAGGAGAGGAGGTGGTTTTGCAATGGAGAGAAGATCAGAAGAGGGAGAGGCGAGATGGTGGTTTTGGAATGAAGATGATGGAGAGGAGAGGAGGTGGTTTTGGAATGGAGATGATGGAGAGGAGAGGAGGTGGTTTTGCAATGGAGAAGATCAGAAGAGGGAGAGGCGAGACTGTGGTTTTGGAATGGAGATGATGGAGAGGAGGGGAGGTGGTTTTGCAATGGAGAAGAGGGAGAGGAGTATGCGACAGCGATTTAGGATTGGGCGAAAGGGCCGGTGCACTGTGACTGGATCAAAATCAAAATCAATTTACCCTTCAATTAAGAAAGCGACCCCACATTAACTAGTCTCCCTTTTATTCTGGGTCATAATTGACCATGATTTTTGCACATAAAATATATGTTATACATTGCAAAAATAATATAATTTGAAAGTACATTCAGATACGAACCAAACGATACAATTTTTGGTGACATGCATTCACATTTTGCTTGTCACATACAGTACGTGGTCAAACTTTGACCCAAATTACGCAAAACAACAAAAAAATACTTCCAAGACCAGTGCCGCTCTTCCGCTCTTCTCCTCTTAAACCACCGCCGCTCCTCTCCTATTCCAATCTAAATCCAGCGCCACTCCTCTCCTCTTCCATTTCAAAACCACTGCCCCTCCTCTGCTATTCGAGTCCAAAACCAGCGTTGCTCCTCTGTTCTAATCTAAAACCAGCGCTGCTCCTCTCCTCTTCCTTTCAAAAACCACCACCGGCGAGTGAAGGTGCTGTGGAGAAGTAGATCGATGGAGGAGTACAACCGATACGTGAGGATCACAGACGGCGACCCTGTGAAGCTAGCTAGGATGTTGGAGATACAGTCTTGGTTTGACAACAAGGACCAACTAGCGGCGTCGGCGACATCCATGGCCAAATATCTGCAACAGAGCGAAAAGGCGGTGATACTCCCGGAGGGAGTCGCGCCGGAGTACATAGAGCTACTCCTCTGGGCCATGGAGCAAACAGATTCACCAAATCCGATCATGAGGGAGTAGTGGTGGGAGTATCGATCCCAGATGGAGCATCCACCAGAGATTGAAGGATCGAGCATCTACAGGGTGCCGTTTGTGAGGGTGTCCTGCCAGAGCGAGCCGGTGGAGTCTTCGTCGACCGAACCCAACTACAAGAGGACAAAATCAGTTGGCCCGACGACGCTTCCCCACCATCGTCTCCCTCGCCATTCACATCGTCTCATGGGGCGGCTGTCTGCCGCCGAGGAATAGGAGGGGGCTGCCCCCACCCCCCAGCCCAATAGCCGGGCAGGTTGTGAATTGTCAAGAGGAGCTTAGGGTTGTCAGTATTTGCAGGTTGTGAATTGTGTTTTGTGTTGTGTATTTTGAGAGTACTTTCAGATATGAATGTCTTTTGAATTTCAGATTTGCAGTATTGAGCATATGAAGAATTTTATGAATTCTAGAGATCTATTTTTAGCACTTAAAAAAATGTAGTTTCATAGGAGTATAAAAGTGCAGACGAGAAGAAACTGCAAGTTTCAGTTTCAGATAAGAAACTGCAAGTTCAGTTTCAGATAAGAAACTGCAACTTTCAGAGGCAGAGCATTTATATTAACACGGCCTTTTCAAACAGGGTTAACATCATGTTGGAAGTTTTATTCATGGTCGAAAATGGAACTACGAGCCAGTTAACATCATGCTGATCAACATTCATGCATAGCACATGTTCATATGATGCACAGTCAAAATGCCCATACAATGTTGAGTGTGCGAAACACAATGAAAACGAGGGACGAAGTTTTGGCAAGTGTTGGACCTGGTTTTGGGCTGCCCCGTCTAGGCTTTCATTTTTAACATGCGCAGCCCACGATCTCGGATGGGACGGCCTGTTTGTATTTTCTTAGGGTCGTCATGTATCGACCGGCCTATGGACCACCCATCCGAGGTTTTATTTTTGGCAGCCCAATTTATGTATTTTTTTGAAGAAAACGCAGAGGTCTGTTCTATTTTTCTATATAAGAATAGGAATGCTAGGTACAACTTATGTTTCCCTTCTAACTATATTATATATATTTAAATTATTTTATATGTTATTATATATTATTTTTATTGTCATCATATATTTAACAGATACTTACATATGTAAGAAAACAATATCCCACATCTTAATAACTTATAAAAATAATTTCTTAACAAATAAAATCCTAGATTGTTTTGGCATGAAAATCCTAGTGATTGTGTACAAAAGCTTGGTAAGATTTAAGGATGAATGTAATAATATCACTTATTATTTAAATATATTTATAACAAAATGCTCAGCCCTTTTTTATTTTTTGATAACATTGCTGGCCCAACCCAACATTATAATTAGAATTAGCCCAGCAAAATCGTGTATCTAGATAAAGTGCAAATGGCCTGTAATTTTTTAGGAAATAAAATAAATGGGCCGCATGGACGCTACATTAATTGTTCACCCAGCCCAGCTAATGGCTGTAATTCAAAAAGAAAAATATCAAATTGACTGTAAATTCTACCGCGCAAAAAAAAGACTGTAAATTCTGAAAAGATGGGTTGAATACGTGCCACATTTTTGGAGGCTGAAATGTGGGCCAATAGGTCGAAGCCAACGCAAGTCGTTGTCAATTTAGTCAACAAATGATTCTGACATGTTAGCCGTTGGATTTACATTCAATGACCGACATCCATCTTGAATCTCTCGTCTTCTTCCTCCAGCGCCGCCGGGACCATCTCTTGCCTCCTGCTGCTAGCAGCTCTGGTTAGCACGCTTCGCTATGAAGCGCTACTCCACCGTTGGCTAGGCCATCCCTCCACCCCTCCACACCTCATGTTCTTCTCCACCGACTGCCGAACCACACCGCACTACAACCAGTTAACCCTTGTACAACTCTCCATCTGCGACTCTACTCCCGTGTCCTCCCATCTCCGGCTCGTTGCTGTCTAGGGCCTCGCCATCATCCACCACCTTGGATGCGCTCGGCACGGCGTGGTCAACGTGGTCAACGAACAACACCATCGGAAGTAGACTGTGCGTGGAGAGCCTAACAGCTGGGTCCACGGCCGCACACAAGGAAATGCCTCCTTATTACGCGCAAAATAATGATTCCTCCACCTAACATCTGGGACCCACCGGAAGGGCCTCTGTATTTCGCGAAAAAAACGTGCCCCCGCTGACTTGTCAGACCCACCAGCTATCTTCGCATGCAAGGAAGTGCCTCCTTATTATGCACGAAAAAATGAATACTCCCCCTGCCAGCTGGAACCCAGCATACTGGGAGGCTGACTTGTGGGCCTACCAAGTTGACGGGGATGGAGGGCTTTGTCAACTTAGTCAATATGAACGATTCTAGCTCCTGTTATCGTACGATGTTCATCCAACGGTTGTAGTGCTTCTTCAACCTCTGGTCTTCTTGCTCCAGCCACCCAAACCAGCGCCGGTCATGCCGCGTGCTCCTGCCTCCCGTGGCCGGCTGTGATGCCGCGGAGGCCTCACCGCCGCCTACTACTCCCACCGCTGGCCAGGCCATCCCTCTACTCACCCACACCCCCTGTTATTCTGCGGCGACAACAGCCTCACACCGCAGCCGAACCAGTGAACCCTCGCACTCCTCTTCGCATGGGCATCCACTGCCGCGTTTTCCCCGGCTCCGAGTCGTCTCCTTCCTAGGCCTTGCCGTCGTCCACCGCTGTGGTGCTCTCGGCGCGGCGTGGTCAACGTGGTCAAGGAACAACTTCCATCGGACGTGACTGTACGTGGAGAGGCTGACAGCTGGGTCCACGGCCGTAGCATGGAAGTGCCTCCTTATTACGCGTAAAATAATGATTCCTCAACCTGTAGCGGGGATCCATCGGACGAGCCACCGTATTTCGTGAAAAAAGTTTCCCCCTGACTGCTGGGACCCACCAGCTACATCTTCGCACGCAAGGAAGTGCGTCCGGGCAAAAAAAAAACGATTCGCCCCACTGACTATTGGGACCCACTAGCTACATCTTCGCACGCAAGGAAGTGCCTCCAGGCAAAAAAAACGATTCGCCCTTCTGACTACTAGGACCCACCAGCTACATTTTTTTCAAAATGGACCAGCTACATCTTCGCAGGCAAGGAAGTGCGTGACAGTCGGGACCCACCTGGTCAAAGCGTACGTAGCGTTGTCATTCTGGTTGCGAACGTGTACGTACATATATACTGGTGGATGTAGAGGTGCGCACGTGTCGTAGTAGAGGCGCGCACGTAGAATGTACACGTACGTACAGCGGCCAGGGTGCAAGAAAGAAAATACGGCCACGTATGTGTACATACGGGCGGGGTCTCGAACGCCTACTCGCGCATACATATGGCGAGGGCTCGTGTACATGGCTAGGTCGGAATGGGGAAACAACATCGTCGTCGTGTTCATGGGGAGGCAACAGAATGCGTCGTGTTCATGGGGAGGCAACGGAATGCGTCGTGTTCATGGGGAGGCAACGGAATGCTCGTGTTCATGGGGAGGCAACGGAATGCGTCGTGTTCATCGGGAGGCAACGAAACGCGTGGGAGCCAACCGGCTGGGTCGGAATGGAATGCGTGGTCGTGTTCATTGGGAGGGCTTGGACGGAACATGCGATGGAAACGAGGCCTGGCGTACCGCAGAACGGAGGAAACGGACCTCCTACATTCAGAACGGGGTCCTGTTGATCGGGAGGGGTGTGGCGTACCGCAAAACGGAGGAAACGGACCTCCTACGGTCGAAACGGGGGTCCTGTTGATTGGGAGGGGTGTGGCATATCGTAAAACGAAGGAAACGGACCTCCTACGGTCGAAACGAGGGTCCTGTTGATCAGGAGGGGTGTGGCATACCGCAAAACGGACGATATGGACCTCCTACGGTCGAAATGGGGGTCCTGTTCATCGGGAGGAGTGTGGGGTACCACAAAACGGGACTCCACGTGATACTGTTCATCTCCACCGTCGATCTCCTCCAGCCTCCACGGGCTACCATTGACCTCCTCCAGCCTCCACGGGCTCCTGTTCATCCAGCCTCCACCGCGTGCTACTCCACCGTCTACTGTTCAACCAGCCCTCCACCATCTACTGTTCATCCAGCCCTCCACCGTCTACTGTTCATCCAGCCCTCCACACCAAGGGGTCCTGTTCAACCGCCCCTCCACGGCCACCCCTCCACCGTCTACTGTTCATCCAGCCCTCCACATCACGGGGTCCTATTCATCCAGAGGCAACGCCACCACTCACTGTTCATCCACCCCCCCGCAACGCTCACTGTTCATCCAATCGATCGGCTTCAGTTAGCAGTAGTAGCGAAGGAATCACTCCATCAGGTTTAGTTAACAGCCATCGATCGATTGCTCGGGTTCAGTAACGCGTAGCCTGCACTGCAATCGCTCGGGTTCAGTTAGAGCACAATGCCTCGCTCGGGTTTAGTTAGAGCCAACGCCTCGCACACACGCGCGTACGTGTACGAGAGAAACGCGCATCACTCGGCCCCCGACCTCCCACCATAACCGGCAGCTCCCAAAAATTTTCCTCCCCCTCGCTTCTACCATGGTTTTTTTCGTCATTAACGGCCCAAAGAATGTCATGCAGCTGCGTCTCCGACCCGCCCAGGACGAAAAGCTCATTTTCTGTCATGATTTTTTGTCATAGAAGTAGGAGCCCACCACATCTATGATGATACCGGGTTTTGTCACAATTATTATCATAGAAGTGTCATATGTATGACAGAAAAAAATTTCGTTCGGCCCAAAATGTCACGGATGTGTCTTTTTTTGTAGTGATTCCAAATATTTGAGGACGAGCCAGGACGTCGGTGTAGCGACCAGACCTCAAACGGTCAAGTCTTTGTGCATTAGTGTCATCCCTAGACCGGTAATGCTGACATGCACAGTACTCGAGGAATTATAACAGAGTTTCAATCACGCATTTATTACATCGAGTCCTCATAAAGAGTATGATTACAAAAATATCATGGCTCAAGGCCATCTAAACTAGATAACTGCGGAAGCTTCGAAGGTAAATGAGTCCATCAACTCCAACGACATAGGTGAGTGCAAAACAATGACCCATCGCACCTTATTTATCGTCTGAGTAGTCTGCAACATAAGATGTTGCAGCCAAAAACGGGTCAGCACATAGAATGATAATACATGAACTATATCTACATGCAATATTTGGCTGGTGGAGGTTGTAAGTTTCATGGTTTTGCATAAAGCTAGTTTTTCCCTACAACAAAGGAATACAATTATTTAACTACTCCCATGTTGCCCATTATTTGAGAAGGTAACCCCAACTCAAATCCCAATTAAAAGTATCATCATTAACCCAACATCATAATTAATTAAAGTAACGTGATGAGATCACATCAATTGATTCAAGCACTAGATACTCAAGAAGTCCATAATCGGGGACACGGCTAACCATGATTAGTTTATACACTCTGCAGAGGTTTGAACACTTTCCCCACAAGACTCGACCGCATCCATGATCGGATGATCAAGACATAGCCTTTCTGAAGCATTAACTCTCTACTCCGGGTAGACAGTACCATCCTACTTTCCCCTACATCTGCTACTCTACCTCTTCAAGAGCTCACACAACTTACTCAACTATGCCAGAGCCCATAATGGCTTGTGGCTGCACACGGAAGTTTCCAGCATGAATAATCTTATGATCCCTTTGAGCCTGGGTGGCATTCCATAGGATAATCACACGGGTACCCCGGGATTTCCAAAAACAGGCAACACTGGGTTCCCCAGGTGCCTCAAGCAATCCACCAAGATGTATGTTAAAGTTGCCACCTTAATATTATCCATGATTAAAATAACTCTCGACTTCCATGTGTGAATCACGATCCAATCCCCGTCTACGAGCATGGCTAAGCAAAAATAAGCATAACATATATTCCCGGGGTGATCAAAAGGTATTAGGTTCCTACCTCAAGCATTACAACCAAAACCAGATGTTCCCAATCCTACTCATTCAAATATTTGAGGGGGAAACTAATGCATAGTAAAAACCTGGGTATAAAAGAGTATGATTAAAGTGTAACTTGCCTTGATGACGATCTGCAAAATCTAGAGATTCGTAGTAACAAGCTTTGCACTCTGGGTAATCTAGCATAGACAAACAATAGCATACATAAGCAATCACTCAAACGAAACACGAGAGAAAACGAGAAAAGATCCAAATCGAACACGAAACAAGCAAATGGCTTACACTAACAAGAGTCAAAATCTAACAACATTATTAACATGTGAATTAGATCTTAACAGTAGGTACACGTGATTAGCTATGATTTGTAAAAAGATTCAACTCCAACGGAGCAACTAAACTCAAAATACGAACGAAACAAGATCGTTTACTAATCTGGACTAAAGTCAAATTTTATAGTAGCAAAATCATGTTCAAGTTGGTTAAACGGAAAGAATAGAACGATACAAAGATTTGGGTGCTGGTTTCATCTAGTTTGGATAAACGAGTAAAAAGTTATGCTAGTTTAAATATCAGGGGCTAAATCGCGATAAAAATAATCGCAGATAAGTCCCTGGCCGAAAATAAACTAAAAAGAAAAAATTAACGAACGAACGTTCGCTGTCTGAACTAATCCGATGAAAAACGTTCGTTAAAATGAACCAACGGACAAACGTCCGCTAAATAAAATAAACCAAACGAAAACCGATCTAACCAACAAAACCGCAAAAATCTAAAAAAACGGGCGGTCCGGTTCGTATCGGTTCGAGAAAAACCGGCGGCGGCGGCGGGGTTGGACGACGGCATCAGCGTCGAGGCGGTGGGGCGGCATCGGCGGCAAGGTGGCGGCGCGGGCGTGCGGCAACAGCAGCGGCTCCTGTGGCGGCGGGGCGAGCGGCGAGGCGGTGACAGGCGGCGCGGGCCTCGGGGGCTCCAGGGGGCCCCGGGTCAGCTTATAAGGGGGAGGGGAGGCGGCGGCTTGCGGAGAGGGCAGCTGGGTCGGTGTCGGAGAGGACTCCGGTTCGGCCATGCCAGCGAAGTCGGTGGCGGCGGCGCGGGCCGGCCTGGCTCGGCTGGGCCTTCGGCCCAGTCGAGCGACGAAGCATTTTTTAATAATTTCGCCCTGAAGAAAAATTCCTAATAAAATATAAAAAATCTAAAAATACCAAAAACAAATTTCACCGTCTAAATAAAATATTTAGAACAAAGTGAACATTTTTCTGTCCTAAAAATGCAATTTTCAAAAATGCATATTTTTCCAATTCAAATAAAATACAAATAAAATCATAATTTGATTTTAAAGTTCTTTCTACAATATTTCTCTTAATTTTAAAGAAGTCATATTATCTTCTCTCATTAAATTTTAATATTGAAAATAATTGGAGAGAAAAATAATAAAATCAAACTGATGTTTTCTTCAAATTTGAAATAAATTCAAATATGATTTTTGTGAAACCTCCAACTCTCTCCTTGGGTCCTTGAGTTGCTCAAGATTTCTAGGATCTCAACCAAATGCAAGAATAAATATGATATGCATATGATGATCTATGTATAACTTCCAAATTGAAAATTGGGATGTTACAAACCTACCCCCCTTAAGATGAATCTCGCCCTCGAGATCCGGGTTGGTCAGCAAAAATGTTTGGGTGGTCTCTATAGAGATCTTCTTCTCGCTCCCAGGTGGCTTCCTCCTTGGTATGGTGGCTCCACTGAACTTTGCAAAACTTGATAACCTTGCTGTGAGTAACTCGACTAGAAAACTCGAGAATCTTGACTGGCTTCTCTTCATAGGTCAAATCACTGTCTAAATGAATTGCTTCCAGTGGGACGGTATCTCTCAGAGGAATGTCGGCCATTTCTGCGTGGCACTTCTTCAACTGGGAGACGTGGAACACATCATGAACTCCTGACAAACCTTCTGGCAAGTCCATCTTATATGCAACTTCTCCCATGCGTTCCAAAACTCTGTATGGTCCCACAAAATGTGGTGCTAGCTTTCCTTTGATTCCAAAACGCTTAACTCCTCGAAGTGGGGACACATGAAGATATACTCTGTCTCCAACTTCGTAAACTATATCCTTGCGTTTAGTATCCGCATAACTCTTCTGCCTGGAATGGGCTACCTTGAGTCTGTCGCGAATCAACTTAACCTTCTCTTTAGAGTCTTTGATTAAATCTGGTCCGAACAACTATCGATCTCCAACTTCATCCCACGATAGCGGTATCCTGCACCTCCTTCCGTACAAAGCTCCAAAAGGGGCCATCTTCAAACTGGCTTGATAACTGTTGTTATAAAGAAACTCTACATACGGCAAATTGTCATCCCAACTGGATCCATAATCTAGCGCACAAGCTCTCAACATGTATTTCAGAATCTGATTGACTCTCTCGGTCTATCCATCTGTCTGTGGATGAAAGTTTGTACTAAACTCTAGCCTGGTACCCAAGGTTTCATGCAACTGATTCCAAAACTTTGAGGTGAACTAGGTTCCTCTATCTAATACAATGGTCCTCGGAACTCCGTGCAGACATACGATCCTAGTCATGTATATCTTTGCCAACTTAGCACTCGTATAGGTGGTCTTTATCAGGATGAAATGAGCTACTTTCGTCAAATGACCGACTACAACCCAGATAGAGTCATAGCCTGAACGAGTCCTGGGCACTCTAGTGATAAAATCCATGCCAAGTTTATCCCACTTCCATTCGGGTATCAACAATGGTGTAGCAATCCTGCTGGCTTTTGATGCTCTGCCTTAACTCTCTGACATACATCACATACTGCTACATACTTGGCAATATCCTTCTTCATTACTGTCCACCAAAAACTTTCCTTCAAATCCAGATACATCTTAGTGTTTCTTGGGTGAATCGAACATGGTGAATCATGGGCCTCCTGCATAATCAACTTCCTGATCTCGGGGTCGTTAGGCACATATACGTGATCCTCAAACCATAAAGTGTCGTGCTCATCCTCACGAAATCCTTTAGCCTTTCCTTTGCTCATCTTCTCTTTTATCTCAGCAATCTCCTTGTCAGTCTTCTGGGCTTCTCTGATCTTACCCATCAAAGTGGACTGAATTTCTAATACTGCAACATAACCTCTCGGAACTATCTCCAAACATAGATCTCGGAGATCATCTGCTAACTCCTTAGGTAATTCTCCGGTTATGAGCGTGTTAACATAACTCTTGCGGCTCAACGCATCTCCTAAGACATTGGCCTTTCTGGGATGATAGTGCAATTTCATATCATAATCCTTGATGAGCTCCAACCATCTCCTTTTCCTGAGGTTCAACTCCTTCTGCGTGAAGATATATTTCAAACTCTTATGATCTGTGTATACCTCACAGTGATTTCCAATGAGAAAGTGTCTCCATGTCTTCAGTGCATGCACTACGGCTGCTAACTCCAAATCATGTGTAGCATAATTTAGCTCATGAGGTTTAAGCTGCCGTGAGGCATATGAAACAACTCTCCCTTCCTGCATAAGCACTCCTCCAAGTCCTCGACATGAAGCGTCGCAATATACTTGATAATCCTTTCGTTGGTCTGGGAGAATTAGCACTGGGGCTGTAACCAAACGTTTCTTCAACTCCTGAAAATTGTCTTCACACTCCTCAGTCCATCTAAACTTGGTGTCCTTCTTCAATAACTCCGTCATGGGATTTGCGATCCTGGAGAAATTCTCAATGAACCTCCGATAATATCCTTCGAGTCCAAGAAAACTTATGATCTCTCCAACTGATGTGGGTGCCACCCATTTAGTTGCAGAAGCAACCTTGGTAGGGTCTACTGCTATTCCTTCTCCGGATTTAACATGTACGAGATATCCAAATTCTTTTAACCAAAACTCGCATTTGCTGAACTTGGCATACAACTGATGTTCTATGAGCTTCTCAAGAACCAAATGCAAATGCTCCTTACGCTCCTCTTCATTCTTTGAGTAGACCAATATATCATCAATGAACACCACGACGAACTTATCCAGAAACTCCATAAACACCTTGTTCATCATGTTCATGAAATAGGCAGGCACGTTAGTCAGACCAAATGACATAATGGTATACTCATATAGCCCGTACCTTCTGGTAAAAGCTATGTTTGGTATATCCTGCTCTCGGATGTACAACTGGTGATAACCTGATCAAAGATCATTCTTAGAGAAAATTTTAGCTCCTTGCAACTGGTCAAACAAATCATTAATCATCGGCAGAGGGTATTTTTTCTTGATCGTCACCTCATTCAACGCACGATAATCAACAACCATCCTTAAAGATACATCCTTCTTATCCACTAGAAGCACTGGGGCTCCCCAAGGCGATGAGCTTGGTCAAATGTAACCTTTATCCAGTAACTCCTTAATCTGCTTCTTAATTTCTTCCAAATCTTGTGCGGGCATCTGATACAGTCTCTTTGATATTGGCCCGGTGCCTGGCAATAGCTCAATCAAAAACTCAATGTCTTGATCCGGTGGCATGCCTGGTAACTCGTACGGAAATACGTCGGGGTAATTCTTCACCACTGGTACTTCCTCCTATACAACTCCTGATAAGGAATTCACTTGAGTCCTCTTCGGCTCATGCCGGGATACATACTTGATCCTTTTTCCTTCTGGGGTGGTGAGAAATATCGACTTACTTGCACAATCAATGTTTCCTCCATACTTAGATAACCAATCCATGCCTAATATTATATCCAATCCTTGTGACTCCAAAATTATTAGGTTAGAGGGAAACACATGGCTACCAATGGTTAAGGGTAACCGATCACACCATCGGCTGGCCATATACTCTGCTCCTGGCGAGCTTACTAACATGGGCGACGTAAGGGCTTGGGTTGGCAATTTAAACTTGTCCACAAATCCCCTTGATATGTATGAATGCGATGCGCTAGTACCAAAAAGAACAAGTGCGGTAAATGCATTAATCAAAAACTTACTGACAACTGCGTCGGGTTGATCCTCAATCTCCTCCACGCTGATGTGGTTCACCTGATCTTTGGTGAAGGGGTTGGGATTCTTGGAAGAACCCCCATTGCCATTTCCATTCTTCGCTTCAGGGCATTCATTGGAATAATGTCCAGTCTTCTGGCACTTAAAACAGGTAGTGTGGCTCAGATCCCTCTAGGCTGGTGTTGAAGGGTTGGAACGGTTCTGGCTGCTGCTTCCTCCATTCCCATTGCCATTCTTGGGACCACTATGGTTGTGCGAACTTGCTTCGTTGTGCGTGTGTCCTCCATGGTTATGGCCTCCATGGTTGTGGGTATGTCCTCCTGAGTACGGGGAATAGCGGGGCTTCTGCTGAGCTCCTAAAGTGTACCTCCCCTGTCCATACTTCCTCTTGCGATTATCAGTCTGTTGTTGCTTGCCTTCAATCATAAGAGCCCTATCTACCAACTCCTGGTAGTTGTTGAATGTTGCCACCATCAACTGCATGCTCAGCTCATCATTCAGTCCTTCCAGAAACTTCTCCTACTTAGCGGCATCTGTAGCTACATCATCAGGGGCATAGCGTGCGAACTTGCTAAACTCATCCACATACTGGCCCATTGTACGTCCTCCTTGGCGCAAGTTGCAAAACTCACACTTCTTCATGCTCATAGCTCTTGCTGAAACATGGGCAGTACGGAAAGCCTGTTGAAACTGATCCCATGTAATAGTGTCAATGGGATAGGTGGCTATGAAATTCTCCCACCATGATGCTGCAGGTCCATCAAGCTGATGTGCGGCAAAACGCACCCTTTCCGCATCAGTGCATCCTGCAGTGGTTAGCTCTCTTCCAATCTTGTGGATCCAATCATCAGTGATTGGCTTGGTGCTACTAGAGAACACTGGCGGATTCAACCTTAGGAAGGGGGCTAAGTGGTCAACAGGGAGTGGTGGTGGTGGGTTGTTATTGTTGCTGCCTTGGGTCTGATTCTGAACTAATAGCTGCATCAAGGTATTCTGATGCTTGATCAACTGAGTGAGATCCAGTGGGAATCCATTGTCATGTCTCAGAGGCATCTGATGGGTTTAGAATGGGTGAGAAAATAGAATATAACGGGGTCTAAGAGAGATTCACTACCCATAATGCTCATGAGACAAACACAAACAAGTTCACTTCAATCAATAGCACACAAGATCACACAAAGTGGTCTAACCTATGATTACAAACTCGATCATTGCTAAGTACTTGGAGGGAAATACTACTAATTACAATGGTGGTCGTCTAGAAATTTTCATCAGAGGAAGACTCCATGATATCTGCTCCAGCTTCATCAACATAGTCATCATCACTATCAGGGTCGGAGTCGGTGTCGTCGATGATGATGTAGTCTCCTGGGTGGTTGTTCTCCTTCTTTGGCGCAGGGTCTCCCATGAATACCCCTAGCTTCTTCTTAAGGTCTTCATTCTTCTCCCGTAGTACGGAAATCTCTTCCTCATATCCATCGCGTGTAGACTTGACCTCCTCCTCTAGCTCGTTGTTTCTCCTCACTAGTTTCTTGATCTTCTTCATGTGGATAATTTGTTGATTCTCCTGTCGACAAATATGATCTCCCATCTCTTGAATGTAAGCTGCAATTGATCCATCCCTCCTAGTATGAATCATCTCCCATTTTTCATCTCGGCGGCCACATATCTGGTAAATGGTATTCTCTAGCTCCTTGTGATACACCTCATATATACGTCCAAAGGTGATATGTGCGGCCATGCTCTTTCCTATACTCCAGCTTGGTGCATCCAGGTAGAAATCAATAGGCTCTATTGTTGGCGCAAAAGTCCTCCCAGGTATCCAGACTTTGATCTTCCAGCGCTCCTCTTCCGGTACTGATGTACAGAAAGTCCCCGTGAAGCTTGGTAAACCGATGTTCAAATACCTAGTGACTTCCTTCAAGTGCTTTCTGAAAGGGGTGTCGTCATCTGGTTGAGTGAACTTGTTCCTGGGATCCGTCGTCTATAGAGAAAAGAGAGGAGAATTAGAAATGAGTAGAGAAGAGAAATCTTGTGGCTCATTCTAGTGGCCGCTTCCTATAGTCAGCATGTGCTCTGATACCATCTTGTAGCGACCAGACCTCAAACGGTCTAGTCTCTGTGCATCAGTGTCATCCCTGGATCGGTAATGCTTACACACACAGTACTCGATGAATTATAACAGAGTTTCAATCACACACTTATTACATCGAGTCCTCATAAAGAGTATGATTACAAAAATATCATGGCTGAAGGCCATCTAAACTAGATAACTACGGAAGCTTCAAAGGTAAATGAGTCCATCAACTCCAACATCATAGCTGAGTGCAAAACAACGACCTATCACACCTTATTCGCGTCCGAAACGGGTCAGCACATGGAATATGCTGGCATAGTTACACTGTAAAGCAATGATAATGCATGGACTATATCTACATGCAATATTTGGCTGGTGGAGGCTGTAAGTTTCATGGTTTTGCATAAAGCTAGTTTTCCCTACAATAAAGGAATAAAATTATTTAACTACTCCCATGTTGCCCATTATTTGAGAAGGTAACCCCAACTCAAATCCCAACTAAAGTATCATCATTAACCCAACATCATAATTAATTAAAGTAACGTGATGAGATCACATCAATAGATTCAAGTACTAGATACTCAAGAAGTCCATAACCGGGGACAAGGCTAACCATAATTAGTTTATACACTCTGCAGAGGTTTGCACACTTTTCCCCACAAGACTCAACCGCATCCATCGGATGATCGAGACATAGCCTTTCTGAAGCATTAACTCTCTACTCCAAGTAGACAGTACCATCCTATTTTCCCCTACATCTGCTAGTCTACCTCTTCAAGTGCTCACGCAACTTACTCAACTATGCCAAAGCCCATAATGGCTTGTGGCTGCACACGGAAGTTTCTAGCATGAATAATCTTATGATCCCTTTGAGCCTGGGTGGCATTCCATAGGATAATCACACGGGTATTCCAGGATTTCCAAAAATAGGCAACATTGGGTTCCCTAGGTGCCTCAACCAATCCACCCAGAAATATATTAAAGTTGCCACCTTAATGTTATCCATGATTAAAATAACTCTCAACTTCCATGTTTGAATCATGATCCAATCCCCGTCTATGAGCATGGCTAAGCAATAATGAACGTAAGTATATTCCCGGGGTGATCAAAAGGTATTGGGTTCCTACCTCAAGCATTACAACCAAAACCACATGTTCCCAATCCTACTCATGCAAATATTTGAGGGGCAAAACTAATGCATAGTAAAAACTAGGTCTAAAGGAGTATGATGAAAGTGTAACTTGCCTTGCTGATGATCTGCAAACTCTAGAGATTCGTAGTAACAAGCTTTGCACTCCGTGTAATCTAGCGTAGACAGACAATAGCATACATAAGCAATCACTCAAACGAAACACGAGAGAAAAGGAGAAAAGATCCAAATCAAACACGAAACAAGAAAATGGCTTAGACTAACAAGAGTCAAAACCTAACAACATTATTAACATGTGAATTAGATCTTAACAGTAGGTACAGGTGATTAGCTACGATTTGCAAAAAGATTCAACTCCAACGGAGCAACGAAACTCAAAATACGAATGAAACAAGATCGTTTACTAATCTGGACTAAAGTCAAATTTTATAGTAGCAAAATCATGTTCAATTTGGTTAACCGGAAAGAACAGAACGATACGAAGATTTGGCCGCTGGTTTCATCTAATCTAGATAAACGAGTAAAAAGTTATGCTAGTTTGAAGATCAGGGGCTAAATCGCGATAAAAATAATCACGGATAAGTCCCTGGCCGAAGATAAACTAAAAGAAAAAAACTAATGAACGAATGTTTGTTGTCTGAACTAATCCGACGAAAAACGTTCGTTAAAACGAACGAACGGAGGAACGTCCGCTAAATAAAATAAACCAAACGAAAACCAATATAACCAACAAAACCGCGAAAATCTAAAAAAACGGGCGGTCCGGTTCGTACCGGTTCGAGAAAAACCGGCGGCAACAGTGGGGTTGGACGACGACGTCGGCGGTGAGGTGGTGGCGCGGGTGTGCGGCAGCGGCGGCGGCTCCTACGGCGGCAGGCGGCGCGGGCAAGGCAGCGACGGTGACTTGGGGCTCCTGGGGGGTGTCGGCTTATAAAGGGGAGCAGGAGGCGGCGACTTGCGAGAGGGGGTAGCCGGGTCGGAGTCGGAGAGGACTCCGGCTCGGCCACGCCGGCGAAGTCGATGGCGGCGGTGCGGGCCGGCCTGGCTCGGCTGGGCCTTCCGCCCAGTCGGGCGACAAAGCATTTTTTTAAATAATTTCACCCAAAGAAAAATCCTAATAAATATAAAAAATATTCTAAAAATATGAAAAACAACTTTCACTGTCTAAATAAAATATTTAGAACAAAGTGAACATTTTTTTGGCCTAAAAATGGAATTTTCAAAAATCCATATTTTCTAATTCAAATAAAATAGCAAATAAAATCATAATTTGACTTTAAAATTCTTTCTCCAATATTTCTCTTAATTTTGAAGAAGTCATATTATCTTCTCTCATTAAATTTTAATGTTGGAAATAATTAGAGAGAAAAATAATAAAATAAAATTGATCCTTTCTTCAAATTTGAAATAAATTCAAATATGATTTTTGTGAAACCTCCAACTCTCTCCTTGGGTACTTGAGTTGCTTAAAATTTCTAGGATCTCAACCAAATGAAATAATAAATATCATATGCATATGATGATCTATGTATAACATCCAAATTGAAAATTGGGATGTTATAGCCGGTACGGTTGTAATTTGTGCCCATTCCTGGCATGGGACCTAAACATGCACCCAAGGACACATGTACAATTTTTCTAGCCATTTTGGTGAACTTGAGCATGTATTTGTAGTTCAGATTTGAATTATGGACATTAAATGCCTAGGAAACTCAATTAGTGTATAAAAAGGCCAAACGAACCCTGAATAAGTTTAATTTTCAGCATGGATATGTGGCGGCCGATTCTCCGGGTGTTAATTCCCAGAAAATGGCCCTTGTGCTCACCAGCCCTAGGATAACTGTTAGCTGATGAGGCACTAACTTGATACAGAAAATCCAAGAAAAATACAAAATATGTAGTACAAGACCATTCTGGCCTATGAGTACAACAAATGGTTATAAGTGGTTGATGGCGGAAGCGGGTTATGAAACTTCAGTGTCTATGGGACTCCATTTCCCACGGGAACAGCTGACCAGGTTAACTCCTATCTTCGCGAGGCTGCTATCACCGTTGCGTGGGTTCCGGGGCTGTCAACACGGTCGCTCCTTTCCGCGCAAGAAATCTGGCCAAGACAATAGCCAGGGACAAGCCAGTGAGTACTTTGAATGTACTCGCAAACATTATGAAAACGGGTATAATCTGACAATGATGTGCTGAATTTTTTTTTTACTCATGACGTCAGTCACAAAAATAAATCTCTGATGCATGTAAGTAGGTTATTATAAAAATGCCATAACATAGCAGTATTAAAATTATGAAATAGACAACAAAGAAATGCCACAGTCGGGCGTCTGAGCGACACCACATAAAGGGCTTTAAAAGAAATACCAAAGTCGGGCGTCTGAGCGACACCACATAAAGGGCTTTAAAAGAAATGCCATAGTC
>NC_041391.1:554827941-554843156 GCF_002162155.2 Triticum dicoccoides | reverse complement strand
ATAGTCGGGCGTCTGAGCGACACCACATAAAGGGCTTTAGAAGAAATGCCACAGTCGGGCGTCTGAGCGAGACCACATAAAGGACTTTAAAAGAAATGCCACAGTCGGGCGTCTGAGCGACACCACATAAAGGGCTTTAAAAGAAATGCCACAGTCGGGCGTCTGAGCGACACCACATAAAGGGCTTATAAAAGAAACAATCATAGTGAATATCCCGGAGGTAGAACCATCCCAGAGATACTCGATGATAACAAAAATATCATGGGTTAGTCAACAATAATAATACTCATAATTACAAGTCACAAGTAGTGATTCCAGTCCTGGTTTAATATATTCACCTCCGAAGACCGACACTAAGACCGACACTTGACCCATCCCAGACTGTAATCCTTAACCATGGACACGGCTATTCGAATAGGTTTAATCTCTGCAGAGGGTGTACTCTTTACCCACTAGTAACGGATTTCTTTTAGTCCATAGGGAGTAATTCCGTCTACGGTCTTTTTGTTGAAAACACACCTAACTTGCACACACCAGCTTAACTCACACGTGTCTGGAATCACCCACGACACCTGTCAAGCAAACTCTAAGTGGGGAGGCTACAACCTCGCGTAGCATGGGATCAAATTTGTATCGCGCGCTCTAAGGGCTGGCCTCCCCTCTCGGTCTCAACCGGAAACACCCATGCCCCCGGACCAGGTGGCCTGCCTACTAGCTATATCTTCCACCCTGGCCTCTCTGTACGGTGTGTGCTAGAAAGAGGTTAACAACTTACTGAACCGTACTCTACTTGCTGTAGAGACGAGTGGTAGTACGAAACAAGTATGGGGGTTACTGGAACAAGACTCGATCTACGGTCGACTCAGGAGGTTTATAATAATCCCTGCATGATTAGCATAACGAATATATTTCAACCAACAGAGTCACCGCTCATATTACCTTACCATGCCATACCAGACATAACCGTCCCGACGGAGACCGGCGACAAACTCATGCCTACCCAAGGCAGAGGTTTTCCCGGGCTCCTGCCGGTATGCATGCAAAGTACATGAGGGTGATCATCATCACAAGTGTGTTCATTTCCAACATCATGGAAATCACTAACATGCACCCATGCATATGATTATATCACATGAAATAACAAGTTTCTCCAAAGTGAGGTGATGTTATAAACGTGTCATCGAACACACAAAAATATTATGCCGGGGTTCAGAATTCTTGCCTTCAATGTGTGGAAAGGCAGGGTGCACTCCAAAACTTTTGAAAGTTTCTCCTCTCTTCAAAAATCCTATTTTAAAAATATATATGAATTAACACACAAAATAAAAACAGCACAAAAAGTTGTTTTGAAATTTTTTCAAATAAATCTTAAAATAAACTAGACAATATTTGAGAGAGGTAGGAAAAAGAATTAATCCATTTGGAGTTATATCTAAAAAGATACAGCAGGTCAAAGTTTGGTCAAAATCTGATAATTAAAATAAAACAGAAAAGAAAAACGTTTCAAATAAAACGTGTACACGTCGAAAGCGTATTCGGGAAAGGCGCTTCCACTTACTCCTGTGTGGACAGGCGCTGGGACATTGACGGTGGGCCCGCCTGGCCCACTGGTCAGGTTTGACCGGCCACGCGCACGGCGTTCCCCTCCGACCGAACAACAGTGGAGCTCCGGCGAGGATTTGCCGGCAAACGGGGGCGTCCCTTGGTGATCTGAGGACATGGGTGTGCTCAGGGGGTCGAGACAAATCTGTGGGTACCCGCCATGGTCGCCGATGTGAACGGAGTCGCCGGCGACGACCTTCGCGGCGGAGAAAGCATTCTGGTGGATAGTGAGTTTGGGGCTGCGGTGGTCTCCGGCCAAAATCGAGCGAGGGGTTGTGCTCGCGAGAGGGAGGGAGAGTTCTTGGTGGAGAGAGTGGAGAGGGAGAGGCACTGGTGGCGATGGAATCGGCCAGGGTTTGGCGGCGACCGAACCGGCCGGACTCGGGGAAGAAGGCCTCCCCTTGCTCGACTGCTGGCCAAGGCAACACTAGGAGGATCATATGAGGTTGCTCGAGGACTTGATTGAGCTCCGGGGCCCTTATATAGGCGGTGGAGGTCGGTTCCGAGGCGGCCGGCGATAAGGACGATGGCGAACCGCCTCCCTGTAGCTTGGGCGACGTGGCGGCGACGAGCGCTAGAGGACGAGGCTGCGGATGAGCTCGCACTGTTCTAGGGGCAGGTGGCAAGCCGGGGTGGCTTTGGCGGCGCCGACCGTGGCAGAGGCGCGCTGCGGACGCCGGCGTGCCGCCAAAAGCTCTGTCGGCGGCGCTGTTGGCTGCCAGGGCGGCTTGGCGCGTTGCTGTGAGGAGGTTAGTGCGTGGCGTGGCGCTGCAGAGCGGGCCAAAACCAGGGGGCCAGCATGTCGGCTCGGGCACGGTTTGTGCAATACGCGCGCTCTGGGCGCGTCCAGTGCACGCACGGAAGGTGTTCGATACAATGCCGTGGCATGCTACAGGTCACAGGTGAGGTTGGCAAGCAACAGAGCTAGGTTGTTGATAGAGTGAAGCTCAGGGGGCAAGGTGGTTTGGTCAGGAGACAAAGTTCACAATGCCAACAACAATTCATGTCAAATCTGATCATGCACTCCAGGTGTTTGACAAAATGCCACAGGCACTTAGGCTTATCTTGGAGTGGCCAAATCTTCCAGATTGAAGTCTCTTTGGATGCACAAGAGGGTGGTGAGGTTATTTTGTGAAAAGCACAAACTTGTTAGTGCAAGTTTTGCAGAACTTCAAATCTGGACAGGAGGTGAATGGCATTATTTCATGCATCAAAAATATGCCAATGGTTGCATGCTCCTGGACTTAGGGGTTTAGTATGGAGGACTACAAGTAGGAGAAAGAATCAAGGGCCAAAGAGCAAGTAAGAATATGGTTGCTGTACAAACCATCATGTTGGACCAGAATGGAGATGAGGTTGATTCACTCAAAATTTTCAAAGAACAACCCTGGATTTTTGCATATAATGGAATCATATGCTCCTACTGACATCCCATAATTTTGGTGGAAGCTAGAAAGAAATATTTAAAAGGGTTGTAGTGCAAAATTGCCCACTGGACCAGAGAAGAAAAACATGTGTAGCACTCAAAATATGCAATGAATGAAATATATTATTGCACAAAAGTGATTTAGAGACATCACATGACATCTCCAAACTTTGGTTGGATTTTTAGTTAAATTTATCAACTGGTTGTAGTACAAAAAGAGCTCCAAAACTTAAAACAAGTCATTTTAATGAATATAGCTCAGGGTGAAATTAATTAATAAATAAATCTACTGATTGAGAGATGTTTTTAAAGAGAGGGCATAAAAGTCCAATATGTCTTGGAAGGATCCACTTGGGAAAAAAATTCCTTAATATTAAAAGAAAAGTTTTGAAATCAAGAGAGATACTCTTGCAGGCAAAAAATTTAAATTCTTGGAAAAAATTTAATAACTAAAACCTGGTTAATTTTTTGGGGTGTTACAGTTACTACCCCCCTTAAAAAAATCTCGTCCTCGAGATTTGCTAAGAGCCGTTGTGAAAAACAAAACTCCATATGTGTTTGAGCGGTTGTGAGTCTGCTGCCGTGGTGCTGCGTGAATAAAAATAATCCATGCAGTGAGGGGATAAATGATGCAGCAACTCAGGGAAAAGAAATCTCAGTCTAGGATTTTTCGCGGTTACACAAGTTAATCACGAAGATAACTACTCACACTAGTAGGAACTAAATACACGACTCATCGCACAAATTCAAGGTACCATGCATAAGTTACAACGTAATAATAAATGCTGCAATAACAAACACAGCAGTGATGTCTAAAATGAAAACGGTAATTGGACGGGGTCCCGATAAAATGTCTCTGGTAAAGGGATACACTCCTCTTCTATTGGAGGAAGTGGATTGACCAGTCGATGTATGCGTCTCTCCGGGTCGGGCCTCAGTGGTCTACCGATGGCGATCTGAGGATTCGAATCGGCGAGACTCTGGAGGTAATCCATCACTCGCTGGTTCAGATGCTCTTGAGCGATGATGTACTGGATAAGGTTGCCTAGTAGTGGGTCTCTCTCAATTCGTCCACCGGGAAAAGATGTTACACCTCCGGGTGCTGCACGGCTCGGAAAGTAATAATATCCTCGTTCGCGGGCATAGGGTACTGCGGATCGAAGGCGAGCAATCGCTTCTTTCGCAGCAGCTTCTACGGCCAGGTGTGGGGTTGGCATAGATTCCCCCACGAAGGAAACTTCCGTTGGATCTTGATTGGAGTCTACGGGAGGGATGTGTACTGCTGCCCAATATTCCGAGGTGGAAAAAGTGATTCTCGATTTGAACAGCTCGTACTGGGGTGGCTGGGTAGAACCCATGGTACTGCAGGTAAAGTCCCACAATATTTGGACGAAGCTACCTGGGGTTGCATCTGGGGTTCTCAGATGAATACTGGGGCTCGACATGACAGGAAATGAAGGAAATATGCCCTAGAGGCAATAATAAAGTTATTATTTATTTCCTTATTTCATGATAAATGTTTATTATTCATGCTAGAATTGTATTAACCGGAAACATGATACATGTGTGAATACATAGACAAACATATAGTCACTAGTATGCCTCTACTTGACTAGCTCATTAATCAAAGATGGTTATGTTTCCTAACCATAGACATGTGTTGTCATTTGATTAATGGGATCACATCATTAGGAGAATGATGTGATTGACATGACCCATTCCGTTAGCCTAACTCTTGATCGTTTAGTATATTGCTATTGCTTTCTTCATGACTTATACATGTTCCTGTAACTATGAGATTATGCAACTCCTGTTTACCGGAGGAACACTTTGGGTACTACCAAACGTCACAACGTAACTGGGTGATTATAAAGGAGTACTACAGGTGTCTCCGAAGGTACATGTTGAGTTGGCGTATTTCGAGATTAGGTTTTGTCACTCCAATTGTCGGAGCGGTATCTCTGGGCCCTCTCGGTAATGCACATCACTATAAGCCTTGCAAGCAATGTGACTAATGAGTTAGTTGCGGGATGATGCATTACGTAACGAGTAAAGAGACTTGCCAGTAACGAGATTGAACTAGGTATTGGATACCGACGATCGAATCTCGGGCAAGTAACATATCGATGACAAAGGGAACAACGTATGTTGTTATGCGGTTTGACCGATAAAGATCTTCGTAGAATATGTGGGAGCCAATATGAGCATCCAGGTTCCGCTATTGGTTATTGACCGAGAATAGTTTTAGGTCATGTCTACATTGTTCTCGAACCCGTAGGGTCCGCACGCTTAAGGTTTCGATGACAGTTATATTATGAGTTTATGAGTTTCGATGTACCGAAGGAGTTCGGAGTCCCGGATGAGATCGGGGACATGACGAGGAGTCTCAAAATGGTCGAGACGTAAAGATCGATATATTGGACGACTATATTCGGAGTTCGGAAAGGTTCCGAGTGATTCGGGTATTTTTCGGAGTACCGGAGAGTTACGGGAATTCGCCAGCGAGTATATGGGCCTTATTGGGCCATACGGGAATAGAGGAGAGAGGCCGAAAGGAAGGAGGCGCGCAGCCCCCCTCTGGTCCGAATTGGACAAGGGGTGCGGCCCCCTTTTCCTTCCTCCTCTCCCCCTCTTTCCTCCTTCTCCTACTCCAACAAGGAAGGAGGGAGTCCTACTCCCGGTGGGAGTAGGACTCCCCTTGGCGCGCCCCTACTAGGCCGGCCGCCCCCTCCCCCCTTGCTCCTTTATATACGGGGGCAGGGGGGCACCTCTAGGCACAACAACAATTGATCCCTTGGATCTCTTAGCCGTGTGCGGTGCCCCCCTCCACCATAATCCACCTCGATAATATCGTAGCGGTGCTTAGGCGAAGCCCTGCGTCGGTAATACATCAAGATCGTCACCACGCCGTCATGCTGACGGAACTCTCCCTCGACACTCGGCTAGATCGGAGTTCGAGGGACGTCATCGAGCTGAACGTGTGCTAGAACTCGGAGGTGCCGTAGTTTCGGTGCTTGATCGTTCGGGCCGTGAAGACGTACAACTACATCAACCGCGTTGTTCTAACGCTTCCGCTTACGGTCTACGAGGGTACATGGACAATACTCTCCCCTCTCGTTGCTATGACATCACTATGATCCTGCGTGTGCGTAGGAAATTTTTGAAATTACTACGTTCCCCAACAGTGGCATCCGAGCCTAGGTTTTATGCGTTCATGTTATATGCACGAGTAGAACACAAGTGAGTTGTGGGCGATACAAGTCATACTGCTTACCAGCATGTCATACTTTGGTTCGGCGGTATTGTGAGATGAAGCGGCCCGGACCGACATTACGCGTACGCTTACGCGAGACTGGTTTCACCATTACGAGCACTCGGTCTTAAAGGTGGCTGGCGGGTGTCTGTCTCTCTCACTTTAGCTGAATCGAGTGTGGCTACGCCCGGTCCTTGCGAAGGTTAAAACAACACTAACTTGACGAACTATCGTTGTGGTTTTGATGCATAGGTAAGAACGGTTCTTGCTAAGCCCGTAGCAGCCACGTAAAATTTGCAACAACAAAGTAGAGGACGTCTAACTTGTTTTTGCAGGGCATGTTGTGATGTGATATGGTCAAGACGTGATGCTATATTTTATTGTATGAGATGATCATGTTTTGTAACCGAAGTTATCGGCAACTGGCAGGAGCCATATGGTTGTCGCTTTATTGTATGAAATGCAAACACCCTGTAACTGCTTTACTTTATCACTAAGCGGTAGCGATAGTCGTAGAAGCAATAGATGGCATAAACGACAACGATGCTATGATGGAGATCAAGGTGTCGCGCCGGTGACGATGGTGATCACGACGGTGCTTCGAAGATGGAGATCACAAGCACAAGATGATGATGGCCATATCATATCACTTATATTGATTGCATGTGATGTTTATCCTTTATGCATCTTATCTTGCTCTGATTGACGGTAGCATTTTAAGATGATCTCTCACTAATTATCAAGAAGTGTTCTCCCTGAGTATGCACCGTTGCGAAAGTTCTTCGTGCTGAGACACCACGTGATGATCAGGTGTGATAGGCTCTACGTTCAAATACAACGGGTGCAAAACAGTTGCACACACGGAATACTCAGGTTAAACTTGACGAGCCTAGCATATACAGATATGGCCTCGGAACACGGAGACCGAAAGGTCGAGCGTGAATCATATAGTAGATATGATCAACATATTGATGTTCACCGTTGAAACTACTCCATCTCACGTGATGATCGGACATGGTTTAGTTGATATGGATCACATGATCACTTAGAGGATTAGAGGGATGTCTATCTAAGTGGGAGTTCTTAAGTAATATGATTAATTGAACTTTAATTTATCATGAACTTAGTCCTAGTAGTATTTTGCAAATTATGTTATAGATCAATAGCTCGTGTTGTTGCTTTCATATGTTTATTTTGATATGTTCCTAGAGAAAACTATGTTGAAAGATGTTAGTAGCAATGATGCGGATTGGATCCGTGATCTGAGGTTTATCCTCATTGCTGCACAGAAGAATTATGTCCTTAATGCACCGCTAGGTGACAGACCTATTGCAGGAGTAGACGCAGACGTTATGAATGTTTGGCTAGCTCAATATGATGACTACTTGATAGTTTAGTGCACCATGCTTAACGGCTTAGAATCGGGACTTCAAAAACGTTTTGAACATCATGGACCATATGAGATGTTCCAGGAGTTGAAGTTAATATTTCAAGCAAATACCCGAGTTGAGAGATATGAAGTCTCCAACAAGTTCTATAGCTAAAAGATGGAGGAGAATCACTCAACTAGTGAGCATGTGCTCAGATTGTCTGGGTACTTCAATCGCTTGAATCAAGTGGGAGTTAATCTTCCAGATAAGATAGTGATTGACAGAATTCTCTAGTCACCATCACTAAGTTACTAGAACTTCGTGATGAACTATAGTATGCAAGGGATGACAAAAACGATTCCCAAGCTCTTCGTGATGTTGGAATTGATGAAGGTAGAAATCAAGAGAGAGCATCAAGTGTTGATGATTGACAAGACCGCTAGTTTCAAGAGAAGGGCAAAGGGAAATAAAGGGAACTTCAAGTGGAAATACAAGCAAGTTGTCACTCCTGCGAAGAAGCCCAAAGCTGGACCATAGCCTGAAATTGAGTGCTTACACTGCAAAGGAAATAGTCACTGGAAGCGGAAATGCCCTGAATATTTGGTGGATAAGAAGGATGGCAAAGTGAACAAGGGTATATTTGATATACAGGTTATTGATATGTGACTTACTAGTGTTTATAGTAACCCCTCAGTATTTGGTACTTCTTTGGTTGCTAAGATTAGTAACTCGAAACAGGAGTTACATAATAAACAGAGACTAGTTGAGGGGAAGTGACGATGAGTGTTGGAAATAGTTCCAAGATTGATATGATCATCATCACACACTCCCTATATTTTCGAGATTAGTGTTAAACCTAAATAAATGTTATTTAGCGTTCGTTGAGCATGAATATGATTTGATCATGTTTATTGCGATACAGTTATTCATTTGAAGTTAAAGAATAATTGTTATTCTGTTTACATGAATAAGACCTTCGATGGTTATACACCCAATGAAAATAGTTTGTTGTATCTCGATCGTAGTGATACACATATTCATAATATTGATGCCAAAAGATGCAAAGTTAATAATGATAGTGCAAATTATTTGTGGCACTGCTGTTTGGGTCATATCGGTGTAAAGCGCATGAAGAAACTCCATAAATATTGATTTTCGGAATCACTTGGTTATGAATCATTTGATGCTTGCGAACCGTGCCTTTTGGGCAAGATGACTAAAACTCCGTTCTCCGGAACAATGGAACAAGCTACTGACTTATTGGAAATAATACATACCGATGTATGCGATCCAATGAGTGTTGATGCTCGTGGCAAGTATCGTTATTTTCTGACCTTCACAAGATGATTTGAGCAGATATGGGTATATCTACTTGATGAAACATAAGTCTGAAATAGTTGAAAGGTTAAAAGAATTTCAGAGTGAAGTGGAAAAATCATCATAACAAGAAAATAAAGTTTCTGGAATCTGATCGCGAAGACGAATATTTAAGTTACGAGTTTGGTCTTCAATTAAAACAATGTGGAATAGTTTCACAGCTCACGCCACCTGGAACACCACAATGGAATGGTGTGTCCGAACATCGTAATCGTACTTTACTAGATATGGTGCAATCTATGATGTCTCTTATCGGTTTACCACTATCATTTTGGGGTCATGCATTAGAGGCAGCTACATTCACGTTTAATAGGGCACCATCTAAATCCGTTGAGACGACACCGTATGAACTATGGTTTAGCAGTTAACCTAAGCTGTCGTTTCTTAAAGTTTGGAGTTGCGATGCTTATATGAAAAAAGTTTTTTCAACCTGATAAGCTCGAATCCAAATCGGAGAAGTGCGTCTTCATAGAATACCCAAAGGAAACTATTGGGTACACCTTCTATCACAGATCCGAAGGCAAGTTATTCGTTGCTAAGATGGATCCTTTCTAGAGAAGGAGTTTCTCTCGAAAGAAGTGAGTGGGAGGAAAGTAGAACTTGATGAGGTAATTGTACCTTCTCCCAAATTGGAAAGTTGTTCATCACAGGAGTCAGTTCGAGTGATTCCTACACCAATTAGTGAGGAAGTTAATGATGATGATCATGAAACTTCAGATCAAGTTGCTACCGACCCTCGTAGGTCTTCCAGAGTAAGATCCGCACCAGAGTGGTACGATAATCGTGTTCTTGAAATCATGTTACTAGACCATGATGAACCTACAAACTATGAGGAAGCGATGATGAGCCCAGATTCCGCAAAATGGTTTGAGGCCATGAAATCTGAGATGGGATCCATGTATGAGAACAAAGTGTGGACTTTGGTGGACTTGCCCAATGATCGGCAAGCCATAGAAAATAAATGGATCTTCAAGAGGAAGACGGACGTTGATAGTAGTGTTACTATCTACAAAGCTCGACTTGTCACAAAAAGGTTTTCGACAAAGTTCAAAATGTTGACTACAATGAGATTTTCTCAACTGTAGCGATGCTTAAGTCTGTTCGAATCATGTTAGCAATTGCCACATTTTATGAAATCTGGCAAATAGATGTCAAAACTGCATTCCTTAATGGATTTATTAAAGAAGAGTTGCATATGATGCAACCAGAAGGTTTTGTCAATCCTAAAGGTGCTAACAAAATGTGCAAGTTCCAACGATCCGTCAATGGACTGGTGCAAGCATCTCGGAGTTGGAATATACACTTTGATGAGTTTATCAAAGCATATGGTTTTATACAGATTTTTGGAAAGGCCTGTATTTACAAGAAAGTGAGTGGGAGCTCTGTAGCATTTCTAATATTATATGTGGATGACATATTGTTAATTGGAAATGATATGGAAATTCTGGATAGCATAAAAGGATACTTGAATAGAGTTTTTCAAAGCAAGACCTCGGTGAAGCTGCTTACACATTGAGCATCAAGATCTATATAGATAGATCAAGACGCTTGATAAGATTTTTCAATGAGTACATACCTTGATAAATTTTTGAAATAGTTCAAAATGGAACAGTCAAAGAAGGAGTTCTTGCCTATGTTACAAGGTGTGAAGTTGAGTAAGACTCAAGACCCGACCATTGCAGAAAATAGAAAGAGAATGAAAAGTCATTCCCTATGCCTCAGTCATAGGTTCTATAAAGTATGCTATGCCGTGAACCAGACCTATTGTATACCTTGCTCTGTGTTTGGCAAAGGAATACAATTTTGATCTAATAAGTAGATCACTGGACATGGGTCAAGAATATCCTTAGTGAGGACTAAGGAGATGTTTCTCGATTATGGAGGTGATAAAAGAGCCCGTCGTTAAAGTTACAACGATGCAAGCTTTTACACCAATCCAGATGACTCTAAGTCTAAATCTGGATACATATTGAAAGTGGGAGCAATTAGCTAGAGTAGCTCCGTGCAGAGCATTGTGGACATAGAATATTTGCGAAATACATACGGCTCTGAATATGACAGACCCGTTGACTAAGCTTCTCTCACGAGAAAAACATGATCATACCTTAGTACTCTTTTGGGTGTTAATCACATAGCGATGTGAACTAGATTATTGACTCTAGTAAACTCTTTGGGTGTTGATCACATGATGTGAACTATGGGTATTAATCACATGCAGATGTGAATATTAGTGTTAAATCACATAGCGATGTGAACTAGATTATTGACTCTAGTGCAAGTGGGAGACTGAAGGAAATATGCCCTAGAGGCAATAATAAAGTTATTATTTATTTCCTTATTTCATGATAAATGTTTATTATTCATGCTAGAATTGTATTAACCGGAAACATGATACATGTGTGAATACATAGACAAACATATAGTCACTAGTATGGCTCTACTGGACTAGCTCACTAATCAAAGATGGTTATGTTTCCTAACCATAGACATGTGTTGTCATTTGATTAGTGGGATCACATCATTAGGAGAATGATGTGATTGACATGACCCATTCCGTTAGCCTAGCACTTGATCATTTAGTATATTGCTATTGCTTTCTTCATGACTTATACATGTTCCTGTAACTATGAGATTATGCAACTCCCGTTTACCGGAGGAACACTTTGGGTACTACCAAATGTCACAACGTAACTGGGTGATTATAAAGGAGTACTACAGGTGTCTCCAAAGGTACATGTTGAGTTGGCATATTTCGAGATTAGGTTTTGTCACTCCAATTGTCGGAGAGGTATCTCTGGGCCCTCTCGGTAATGCACATCACTATAAGCCCTGCAAGCAATGTGACTAATGAGTTAGTTGCAGGATGATGCATTACGTAACGAGTAAATAGACTTGCCGGTAACGAGATTGAACTAGGTATTGGATACCAACTATCAAATCTCGGGCAAGTAACATACCGATGACAAAGGGAACAACGTATGTTGTTATGCGGTTTGACTGATAAAGATCTTCGTAGAATATGTGGGAGCCAATATGAGCATCCAGGTTCCGCTATTGGTTATTGACCGAGAATAATTCTAGGTCATGTCTACATTGTTCTCGAACCCGTAGGGTCCGCACGCTTAAGGTTTCGATGACAGTTATATTATGAGTTTATGAGTTTTGACGTACCGAAGGAGTTCGGAGTCCCGGATGAGATCGGGAACATGACGAGGAGTATCGAAATGGTCGAGACGTAAAGATCGATATATTGGATGACTATATTCGGAGTTCGGAAATGTTCCGAGTGATTCGGTTATTTTTCGAAGTACCGGAGAGTTACGGAAATTCGCCGGGGAGTATATGGGCCTTATTGGGCCATACGGGAATAGAGGAGAGAGGCTGAAAGGAAGGAGGCGCGCAGCCCCCTTCTGGTCCGAATTGGACAAGGGGTGCGGCCCCCTTTTCCTTCCTCCTCTCCCCCTCTTTCCCCCTTCTCCTACTCCAACAAGGAAGGAGGGAGTCCTACTCCTGGTGGGAGTAGGACTCCGCTTAGCGCGCCCCTACTAGGCCGGCCGCCCCCTCCCCCCTTGCTCCTTTATATACAGGGGCAGGGGGGCACCTCTAGGCACAACAACAATTGATCCCTTCGATCTCTTAGCCGTGTGCGGTGCCCCCCTCCACCATAATCCACCTCGATAATATCGTAGCGGTGCTTAGGCGAAGCCCTGCGTCGGTAGTACATCAAGATCGTCACCACGCCGTCGTGCTGACGAAACTCTCCCTCGACACTCGGCTGGATCAGAGTTCGAGGGACGTCATCGAGCTGAACGTGTGCTAGAACTCGGAGGTGCCGTAGTTTCGGTGCTTGATCGGTCGGGCCGTGAAGATGTACGACTACATCAACCACGTTGTTCTAACGCTTCCGCTTACGGTCTACGAGGGTAGTGGACAATACTCTCCCCTCTCGTTGCTATGCCATCACTATGATCTTGCGTTGCGTAGGAAATTTTTGAAATTACTACGTTCCCCAACAGGAAAAGGTTGTGAGGGTGGTACACAAGGTGTGGGGTGCTTGGTAAGGTCACGAGGTGGCCTTATTATAGCAATGGAGCTGGGTCATTTTACCATGGTGAAAGGTAATAAATTTGCCAGCTTAGCTCAAGAGGTCGGGTCAGTGTCAGAGATACACATATCTCATAAAGAGACGTGATACTGTGGTTGTCGTCGAGGTTGGTCTTGGTAGCTGTGCCCGGAAAATATGCAACTATGCGCTGACAAAATATGCAAGGCTACTATTAAAACAGAGGCACAACGATAGGCTGCGTTTATATACAAGGTCGCATGATTACAAAGTGAGGATACACTGAAACTCGGTGCTACTCGCACGGCTTAGTCTACCTCGTTTACGTCTAAATGGGCGTGCCTGGTGGATGATGAGGCTTCCCCACGTGTCTCACTGCCGGGATTAGTCGGAGATGGCGGAGGAACTACAGGGTCGGGTAGCGATGATGACCATCACGAGGATTGTTGGCCACAATCCCGTTGGAGTGTGTTCCCAAAAGGCGACGAAGCACTTCTGGGGTCATCACAATATCTTGGATGATGGCTGGGGCTGACCTCAGGGTCTCGATCGGGTGTCCGAACAGCACGACTGGGTTGTCGGTGTCGGGCTCGTCTTCCCTTCTAGCTGGGGCTCGACGAACCAGCTCTCCTCGAGCTGTGATCAGATCAATAGTGCTTTGATCGAACAATGCCTCTAGTGCACTTACATAGCGCACTAGGTGTAATAATGCGGGATCTGTCTCGTGATCTCTGTTGGCAACTTGGGGTGGTCTACCATACCCTTCACGCCTGGGGTAGTAGTAGAACGAGCGACAGTTAACTCTGGGCGACAACTGCCGAAGTTGAACTATAGCCTCTCGAGCAGCTAGCTGGACGGCTTGTGGCTCGAAGGAAGTTGTTCTTCCGGTGAACCTGCAGGGGCGTTCAAGAGATAGACCCCTACCGTAGATGTGCACAGTGGCCTAGAATTGACGGATCTCACCGCTCATGGTCCCTTGGTACACAACATATTCTGGGGGTTCTTCTAACGCATAGGCACGACGGGTGAGGTTTGCGAGTATGGTCACAAAACCTCCAAGGTTGGTCGCTGTGGTCTTATTGTGCATGACGGGGCCTGGCATTATGGCTCGGTTTGGGGTAGAGGCTGTGCTGGGTTGGGGCTAGCGTGCCCCTTTTTATAGAAAAGGGGGCGGAGTCTTCCTTCGCACGCTTGTGAAGGAGACATCTTGGGTGCAGGTTACTGGTGCGTGATCGACAGGCTAGGTTGATAGGTTGGGCACCGACTGCCAAAAGTGTCGGGGTCACTGTGTGGCTATCTTGCACGAGAAGCTTGGCTGGGGTTTGGCTAAGGTCTGGTGGGTTGGTTTGCCTAAGTTTTTTTTCTGACCTGGCTTAGATAGGATTAGCCAATGGTCAGCCTGGCTCTGATACCAAGTCTGTGGCAGCCGATTCTCCGGGTGTTAATTCCCAGAAAATGGCCCTTGTGCTCACCAGCCCCAGGATAACTGTTAGCTGATGAGGCACAAACTTGATACAGAAAATCCAAGCAAAATACAAAATATGTAGTACAAGACAATTCTGGCCTGTGAGTACAACAAATGGTTTCTAGTGGTTGATGGCGGAAGCGGGTTCTGAAACTTCAGTGTCTATGGGACTCCATTTCCCACGGAAACAGCTGACCAGGTTAACTCCTATCTTCGCGAGGCTGCTATCACCGTTGCGTGGGTTCCGGGGCTGTCAACACGGTCGCTCCTTTCCGCGCAAGAAATCTGGCCAAGACAATAGCCAGGGACAAGCCACTGAGTACTTTGAATGTACTCGCAAACATTATGAAAACGGGTATAATCAGACAATGATGTGCTGAAAAATATTTTTTTACTCATGACGTCAGTCACAAAAATAAATCTCTGATGCATGTAAGTAGGTTATTATAAAAATGCCATAACATAGCAATATTAAAATTATGAAATAGACAACAAAGAAATGCCACAGTCGGGCGTCTGAGCGACACCACATAAAGGGCTTTAAAAGAAATACCATAGTCGGGCGTCTGAGCGACACCACATAAAGGGCTTTAAAAGAAATGCCACAGTCGGGCGTCTGAGCGACACCACATAAAGGGCTTTAGAAGAAATGCCACAGT